>NC_071415.1:4211059-4511059 GCF_017976375.1 Cuculus canorus | reverse complement strand
TGGCATTTACCATATTATCGTATCAATGATATTTATCATTAATCATATTATGATATTAATGATGTCCACAAAACAGTGTCAGCCCCCTCCATCACACACCAAACTGGGCAGTGTAAGAGCGAATGGGTTGATTTCAGCTGGAGATTAAAAAGATAAGTCAAGTCCACCCCTACATAGATATTAAACATATGGATTCCTTGATCTATGGCTGAGCAAACACTTAAATTACAAGACCATTTAAATCACATATTCAATTAATTGGCAGAGTTGTCTGACAAAACAAATTTGAGTGTATTTACCAATCTTGGACATATAATGGAAGTCAGGAAACTGTACGGAGGTTGAGGGAGTGCAGAACCAGACGTACAGAACAGAATATGCTCACTATGGGAGACAAGTGAACTGCCAGAAACAACAACAACAAAAACACCTGTTCTGAAAATATCACCTTTAGTACCAGGACAAGGCAGGAAAACAGCTTGTCTTTAAACTTTTAATTAATTAAGAGTTACTTCTTATAAAATACTAACATTAACCAAAAACCAGACCGCCTAGTTATCAAACCTGAGTGAAATCGCATCCTGCACTACTGTACCCTGAGATGAGGTTTACCTCAAAACCAAAGTACTGATTTTTTGCCTAAACACACGCATAACTAACCGACTCTGATCAGAACGGGAACTGTAACACCTAGGGGGATGGGAGGAAAGCAAAAAAAAAAACCCACCCAACAACCAATGAACAAATTGTTCAAGTCCCAAGGACACAACTGAGTTTAGATAGACGGGGCAGTCCTGGCACTCAGAGAACATCCAACTGCCATCGCCGTTAGCATAACGGCCACAGTTGCCGCTCAGAGTTTGCAAGGCTTGTTATCCTGGCGTGGTAGGAACTTGCCTTCAGAGACCAGAAGCTTTGTTTCTACTCCCTTTAACAGCAACTGTTCTAAAGGCCAAGCGGCTGCTGCCTAACTCGATTCACTTCTCACTGTCTTTATACTGTGTCAACATTTTTATATATGCATACAGACAGTAGTAATGAGGAGTTAAGCTGTACCTGAGATATTTCTGAGTAATGCAACAACGCCGTGTCGAGGAACATAGGTCTCGTATGATGTAAGTGGTGTAGCTGCCACACCAGAAGGATGGATGTCATTCAGAGGGCCCTGGACAGGCAGGAGAAGTGGGGCTGGGAGAACCTCATGAGGTTCAAAACAAGGCCAAGTGTAAGGTGCTGCACCTGGGTTGGGGCAATCCCCAGTTTCAGTACAGGATGGCAGATGATGTGACTGAGAGCAGCGCTGGAGATAAGGACCTGGGGGTGCTGGTCAATGAGAAGCTCAACATGAGCTGGTGATGTACGCTCGCAGCCCAGAAGGCCAACCGTGTCCTGGGCTGCATCCAAAGCAGTGTGGCCAGCAGGGAGGGAGGGAATTCTGGCCCTCTGTTCCTCTCTTGGGAGACCTCATCTGGAATACTATGTCCAGTTCTGGAATCCTCAACATGAGAAGGAGATGGAGCTGTTGGAATGAGTCCAGAGGAGATTACAAAGATGATCGGAGGGCTGGAGCAGCTTACCTACAAGGACAGGCTGAGGGAGTTGGGGTTGTTCAGACTGGAGAAGGCTCTGAGGAGACCTTGGAGTGACCTTCCAGTACCTGAAGGGGCTACAGGAAAGCTGAAGACGGGCTGTTCATAAAGGCTTGTGGTGACAAGGGGGAACAGGGACAAACTGGAGAGGGGCAGATTTAGACCAGACATTAGGAAGAATTTCTTCCCCATAAGAGTGGTGAGGCCCTGGCCCAGGTTGCCCAGGGAAGTGGTGGCTGCCCCATCCCTGGAAGTGTTCAAGGCCAGGTTGGATGGGGCTTGGGCAGCCTGAGCCAGTGGGAGGAATCCCTGCCCATGGCAGGGGGTGGAACTGGATGATCTCTAAGGTCCCTTCAAACCAAAGCTATTCTATGATGGCAAAGACCTTGCAAGCTGGAACACAAGAGGTGATGTAGAGGGGCTCCGGTACAAGGTAAAAAAGAGATGGGACGCACAGAGAGTCAAAAGTTTAAATGGCTCATCAATAGTCTATTAAAGAAGCACAGGATTTAAAAAAATTCTGGATAAAAGCCAGCTTAGGAGCAAGAATGAAAGAATATCTAACAAAGCAAAAATATCTAACACACAGAGAAGGCATTATGTAATAGAAAATTCACATATAATGTGTTTTTTCTTAATCAACAGAAGTGGAAGGGTCCCCATAAAGGGAAAAATTATATTCTTTCTCTGAACCACGACGTATAAGGCCCTCTATTTCTATCAAGCTGAAAGACTAATCTAAACGTAGCCTTTATGAATAACCCCCTCATCACTAAAAGCTGAGGTATACAGATATTTCACTCGGATGCCATTTTGATGCTAAATAAACTGTTACAAGGACAGTAAAGCAGATTTAGAAATGTTTAGAGCTCTTTGGTATTCATCTGCCCAGAAAAGAAACTGTACAAACTCGTTTGTAGAGGTCACCCTTCTCTTTTTCACATCTGCACTGCTTTGTTCAAAGCATTTTCCATCTCCCAAGCTGAGGGCGTGAAGGGCTTTCTGCACTCAGACCTTTCCCGCTGCTCCTGTGCTAACAAACACCTCACTGAGTGCCTCTCGCAAGACAGCCATCAGCTCTGGATGCAAACAACTCCTCTGCTACAGAGAGGCTCCAGCTCGACAAAAGTAATAGAAATTTTCTCATAGCAGAAGTCCTTCTACCTTGTTCTCCCTCTCAAGAGGGACTCTGGATCACCGAAGAAAGCAAGTAATTCATTGTAGATATGCTAACTGCACACGTATACACTCAGGAAATGTCTATAAAACTATGTATTCTGAATTAACTCTTTATTTTGCTATTTGTGCTGCTACTTAAGCTGCTATTAATGCTTTGGAATTTCTTTTTCCCCACACTGGATCAAAACCAGTATAGTGGACATAAATTCACAGATGTCCCTACTAAATTTTGTTTGTTTTCTTATCCTTTAAAGATATTCCTTTGGATTAAAAAAAAAAAAATTATAGAGAACACCTCCATGCTGAAGATCTAATATGAACAATAATACATCTCTGAAGGACATATTCCAATCTCAGCTGAGTCCAGCAATTCAGTTTCCTAAATGTTTGCTGCAAAACACAACAAAAGCAAACCTAGGGCAGCATTCTCAAATCCTTTGTGGCACATATTAGGAAAATGCATAAAGAACTCTGAGATGTTTCTAATAAAAACTCAGACAGATCTCTTGAGGTTTTAAGTGTTAATATCAGGCTGATTAAACACTGAGCCATTGCATTTCATTACAACTATTGAAAACAAAACTAAAAGTACGTTAAAGTGAATGTTAAGCTTACAGCAAAAACTGAATAAAGAAAACACATAAAAAATCAAATTAGACAGTCTCAAAGACAGCTTATGTAAAAGGTGACCTACAGTGAAAGACTGTAGCACATGTTTTGAATTTAAAACACGCCAAATTTTTGCAAGGCACTCACATACCCTTAAGAAAACAGTTTGGAATCCAAATTATGCAAATAATTCAATTCAACAGAAAATGGCTTTCAAAAAATGCTACTGCTATTTTAAAATAATTACATAATTTCTTTCCTCATAATTCAACAAATACATTTTAAAAATCAGTGAATATCATAAATGTTTATTCCTACCTTTACATTTCCTATTACATATTTATAGATACAGTACAATTTTTGTATACAAAAATAAAAATACCAAAGACCTACACGCTAAGTAAATAAGTACATTTCTAATGCCAGAGATCAGAGGGCAGGTGAAATACATCACTCCCAAGATGCCATGTCATTACTATTTTGCATTTCAGGGCTTTCTGAAACTGAAATCAACCTTTTTCTTAAATATGAAAATGTAGCTACTACGTAGTATCGTGAACTTCATAAATCATACAAGAAGATGCCACAATCACCCTTCTGATTTCTGTAACAGAACCAGCAATAACATCTCAAGTTTTGACAGTTTGCCTGTGTGTGTAGGATTCTGAAACGCACAAGTTTTCGGCTGAGACTTTCTATGCTTAAGTCATATCAGCATTGAAAGAGGATCCTGAGTCTTCAGAGAAAGGTAAAGGTCCGATAACCATTCTGAGCATCCATTAACGCTATCAGAGAAAACATTTTGAATTTCTCAAGAAAAACAGCACAAACATCCTCAGGCAACGTATCATACATGGTTAAGAAGAATGAAAAGAAATTAAAGCAATCACTCCAACAGAGACATGAACATTTGAGTAAAGCTTTGCCAACCCATCCGCTCCTAGTCAGTACCAAGCCTGGGAAAGTATGTAACCACGCACGGCTTCACTAATGGCAGCAACCTCTGAGTCCACTGAAATCATTCACCTAAGTGTACCATGAATACAAGCTGGAATTTATGAACAACTAAGATAAAATACTCCCAACAATTCAGCAATCTGAAGACAAAAATCCCTCAGCTTTCTGCACCTTCCCAGTCAGTCTTAGCTTTGTCTGTTCTGAATTATCCTGTCTCAACAGAAATTTATGTCATTATTTTGTCATTAATTTGTTCATTCCAGTTAGATGTTTTCTTAATCTTTATAAATCTGATCTATCTTCATTTTAATAAGAGGGCAGATCAGATCCCGGGCAAACGGGCACAAGGAGATGAAAGCTGTTAATGGTAAAAGGTATTTAGCAAAGCAGACATGCAAATTTCATGCATTTACTATAAAATATATTTATTTAATATAAAATATTTTTTAATATAAAAAACTTCACATATCATAATGTATATTTTCAAGTAAAATATGGAAAATACAATGCATATTCATATAAGACAGAAAAAGAAATCCTCACATTCCGTTGAGATGTCTTTGCGGTGCTTAGAAAGCTTCAAAGCCTGCACTACAGTTTTAAAAGTTCCTATTATTATTGACCTAAAAATACCTGAGTAATGAGCTAATGCTTTCTGATTCTGCGTGATTCAGCCTTCTAGAACACGGGCTTCTAACAAACTGTTGCTAAACGGTTCTACAGAATGTACATAAGAGAAATGTCTGCATGACCCCCAGGGCAGTCCTGGGTTTCAGGACAATTGTAGGCGAAAGTCAGGGCTAACAGGCAAAAAATATATTGATAACAGTGGGAAATGCTATGGAAGAAACCTCCTTTTCCCCTGAAGTCCTAACGAATGATCATTAAGATTCACATCCAGAAAAAATATCTACACAGACATAAGAGCTGTTTTACAGGATTGCATCATTTAAAGTAACACACTGTCCAGCGATGATCACTATTAGTTATTTACAAGAGAATATCAGGGTCAGCCTTATTTGTGGGGAAGTTTTTCTGTGTAAAGAAACTACTGCACATTAATTTAAACAGTTAATCCTAATTTGCTTAAATTTTTACGCATCTAAAATATCCAGTAGCAAAACTACGAGGAATAGCACTATGTAGCATTAAAAATTCATTCTTTTCATCATGAAGAATTATTGCTCGATTATTTTATTGAGTTCATAATCCTCGCCTTATAAATCACGTCACTGTAATATCAATATTCAAATCAATATCAACAATTTAATTTTACCACTTTTCTCCCATTTCACTCACCTGTCAACTCTTTTCCAATGTGAAGAGACCTGGCGCGTACTTCATGTCTTCGCTGTACAGAAGCTATTCCACACCTGTGGTCATTCCTTTCACCTTACCCTACACTACAATTTCTGAGCCATAGGGTCACCACAACTGCTTACGGTGAGTGCATGCAAGACCAGTGCAAAATCCCACAGAAACAGCCCTATTATTTTCTATACGGAGTGCCTTTCCAGAAAATTTCTGAAGTATTCAATTTGCTTTTTTTGACAGCTGTCAAGCTTTGAACTAATGCTTCTGAGAACTCCATCTGATGTTTCCAAGAAAGGCTTCTGAGCAATAATAATCATGCACTTCCTCCTCAAGAACAGATTTCCATCTATCACGAAATTCTGAAAAGTGAATTCTATTCTGTCACTTAATCCCTCAGCTTTCTGCACCTTCCCAGTCAGTCTTAGCTTTGTCTGTTCCGAACCATCCTGTCTCAACAGAAATTTATGTTATTATTTTGTCCCTATTACACACTGAATAGTATAGATTCCCTTGGACTTCTATCTATAAAGCCCCTACACCGTAAAAGTTCACCAGGTATTCGTAACAGCAAAATACTAGTGGATCTGCCTCCGTTACATTTTAGCCTGCTAGTTTACTGGATGTGCACTTAAAATTTCTTCACCACTCCTCACTGTGATCTCTAGGCTTTGCTACCGAAGAGTATATAAGGTTTGTGCTCTCTTCTGGTTCTGGCCGCATTTTCCCACTGACCTGCTTATCTTTACGATGAATCCAACTCCTCTTTTCTCAGTATAACCTGTATCTGTTTGCACTACATGCCCTTTTATCAGCAACTATTTCATCTGCCTCTAACCCTACATTGTGAAATCTTTCTGCAATTTTATGTGATTTATCTCGAGCAACTGTGTCATCATCAACTGGTTTTTGCCTTCCAGTTCAACCTTTTTCCAGATCTTCCAATGACACTTCATTTCAAGCATTTTAACCCCTTCAAGAATGGATTTTTGTATGAAAACCTTCTTGACTTAACTGCAAAGAGCATTACTCCATGGAATTAGGCTTATTTTCAGATGGTCTTTCCATGCTTTTTAGGACTTTTATTCTTTCCATCCTACACTAAAGCAATCAGAGGGTTATGATGTTTTCTTCCCTCTCTTCCTTTACATCAAGCTCATAAAGTATGTAAGGAAATCACAATATATCTACCTGGAATAAAGCACTAATCCATGTAGGGTTTCATTCACAGACCTAAGAGAAGAAGGAAAACGATCACATCTGGAGAAGAAGTGGGATGGAACACAAGAAGAGGGAAGGAGGTTGGAGCAGGCTGTTACTGAGATCTCCACACTGGGTGGAGACAAAGCAGCACATTTGGTAATTTCCCAACTTTTTCAGACAACATTGAACAATAATAAAGATATCTCAAAAACTACAGAGACAGTCCTTGGATGTCACCAAGGAGCATTAGGTATGGGGCTGTTTACAGGAACCTTCATTTGGGGCCAACGGTCCCAAGGAAATAATTGTTATCTGGTGGACACACACTGGACACAACCACAGCGGATTTAAATATGGGCCATTTTCTTTAAGAAAATGAATCATGAAGAAGTTGTATCACATTACACTGAGAGGTCTTTTAGGGACAAACAGAGCATGATAGAAATGTCCCTGGAAGTACAAAGAATCATTATATTTCATTTAACCATACATCAGATGGTACAAAATCCTTTCAGCATTTCAACAAGTGAACTTTAGAGCTGCTGTACAAGACCTGTCTTAAGAATTTTACTGCTCTGTCCCTTTGGTACACAATAAAGCACAAATAAAACCCTAGCTGTAATGACATTTACCAAGTAATGCAAATGCAGGTTTTCAATGGCAGTTAAAGTACAAAAAACCCACCTTTTTTCCCCCCAATACCTATTAAATAAACATGGAGTACATTGCTTTAAGCATAGCTGTAGATTGTAAATCTATATCCTCCAAACTACATTTCTCAAATTAACATTCCCAAATCAGTAATACAAAATTGCATTGATCCGCCACAAAACTACTTCTGTAGCGTCTGTTTTAGTTTCTTTTATTAGTGCATTCAGCGGTAGCTAAGAACTAAAATAAAATATTTCCCCGTGGCTATTATTTTAAGCCCCACAATTCACGTATTCTGAATTTTTGCCTTGAATGACAAAGCCACTCCAACAAAACTGATTCTGCTTGGACACATTCTGAATATTCCCAGTGTTTTAGTAGCAATGCTGATCATCTCTGAAAGTTCGCATCAGCGCACGTACGAGACTATAGACCAGCCAGAAGTTGAGCGCTATAACTTTGTCATTGCCATTGCACCTTCAGATTTAACCCTGTGTAGATGTTGCTATTCGCAAGTGATTTCTGCATTACTACACTCCACATTTGTGCATTTAGGAATCATCTGTGATGATTCTGCCTCGAATAAGCCTGCTTTTCTTTACAGCTGTCTGTTGTACTGACCAGGCTGCAGAAAAGCGAGTCAGACAAATTAAGCCCTAATGTGTGTAAAGTGAGACTCAGAATCAGAAAATACAAACATGTGGAAACCATAGCTCATGCTGAAATTTTCTTCTGGGTTTCAAGGAATCCGAGTGACAAAACGATTGATTTGTACTTCAATACGCTGACCTAGCTTATAAAAAAAAGACAGAAAACTGCCATGAATTACTTTGGATCTGCAACTTTTATTGCTTGTAGACTGTGCCGATCTAAAAAAATCAATAGCATGTAACAACTTGGGCTTGATAAAAGCGTAATTTGTGAAGAATTTCAGATCAATCTTTTCTCAGTGTAGACCCAAAAGATGTAATTTTTAAGTGGGTCATGCAAAATATCTCAAGGTAAGAAAAAAAAAGCCAAATCAAACAAATCCCCCCAAAAAACACTTTCACCCTCCAATGTTTCTAACGCAACATTTTTGCTCTTATCCAGATGTGCCCATGAAACTTTGTTCCTCTGGGGTTCAGATGAAGGAAGCACAAACTTCACAGTAAAGCAGCAGCAGCAGTTTGATGGTGTATTGTGTCTGGCTGGGATAGTTTATTTTCTTCGTATCAGCCCGATATAGTGCTGTGGTTTGGATTTGTGACTGAAACAGCGTTGATAACACAATAATGCCATTGTTATTGTCAGTCTGTTGCTGAGCACTTTTTGCACAGCATCAAGGGGGGTTTTTTGTTTGGTTTTTTTTCCCCTCTTTGTCCCTATTTTCCTTAATCAGTGGGCTGAGGTACACAAGAAGTTGGGAAGGGACACTGTCAGGACAGCTGCCCTGAACTGACCTAAGGGATATTCCAGACAACACGATGCTCTCAGTAATAAAAGCTCAAGGGCAGGAGGAAGAAGAGGGGAACACTCCTGGCATTTGCCTCCCCACGCAACAGGTGACAAAGCCCAACCTTCCTGGAAACAGCAAAACACCTGCCTGCCAATGGGTAATAGCATAGAAATTCCTTACTTTGGTTTGCTGCTGAATACAGCTTTGCTTTACTTATTAAACTGTGTTAAATGTTTTCCTTGATTTTACTCTTCCGATTCTCTCCCCCATCGTACTGGGGGCCAGTGACCAAGCAGGCGGGTGGGTATGGACTACCAGATACAGGTGAAGGGGTATCTTGACTTTGTGAGGATAAAGAGTCATCCAAGATCCACATGCAGTACGTGGTCGATGAAGATGACTTGTGTGCTGGTCCCCAAGACCTGCCTCATCTAACAAGCACCTGACCAACTGCCTCTCTAGAGAGAAGTTAAACCACGTCCACACTTGGGCTGTCACAGAGCGGTACCGGCAGCTTCCCTTCCTCTGCATATGCAGACAAGAACTCTGTTCTTTGATTACTGCCTAAATCTGCTTTGTATGATCAGCGTGCAATGATTTTGGTAGGTCACTGACAAATGTCTCATTAATGCATTAACAGATGTAAATGGACTTTGATACTGCCAAGAAACAGACTTAACTACCTGGTAAGAAATAGCACCCAAATTGCTAAGTCGCCGTGATCAGGGCTAGAACACTCCCACAGCCACAAGCGAGTTCCTAGAAAGGTTCATCATCAGAAGCAGTTCTGAGAGGTTCAGTTCAGTTTCTGAAGGTAACAAAACAATCCCAAAGGAAGAATAAATGTCACCAAATACAAATGTATTCTGTCAAACCCACATGGCATTTCATCTCTTTAAATCTCTTAAGCTATGTAAAATAAACTTTTCTTTATACGTGAACACATTTTTCTTTTTTTTCCAGCATTCTCCTTCCTCACTGAAGATACTTTTTCCAACTGCCATCCCATATTCAAAATCTAAAGAGCAGCAAGTTACATGATTTCAAACGTATCTTGCAGGATCAGTAAAAATTCTCACATAACATGTTGTTCACTGGTAGTATATGAATGACAAAGGAATGACACATTACAGCACAGACATGCCAAACTGGACACTAACCTCAAATGCAACAGAACAAAAAAGAGAAAGGACATTAAATATTACCCACATCTGACCATAGAATCATATAATCATAGAATAGTTTGGGTTGGAATGGACCTCAAATCCCATCCAGTTCCACCCCTTGCCATGGGCAGGGACACCTCCCACTGGATCAGGCCGCCCAGGACCCGTCCAACCTGGACTTGAACACCTCCAGGGATGGGGCAGCCACCACTGCCCTGAAAACCTGGGCCAGGGCCTCACCACTCTCAGGGTGACGAAATTCTTCCTAACGTCTGGTCTAAATCTGCCCCTCTCCAGTTTTTCCCTGTTCCCCCTCGTCCTATCCCCACAAGCCTTTATGAACAGCCCCTCTTCACCTTTCCTGTAGCCCCTTCAGGTACTGGAAGGTTGCTGTAAGGTCTCCTCAGAGCCTTCTCCAGTCTGAATAAGCCAAACTCTCTCAGCCTGTCTTTGTACAGAAGGGCCTCCGGCCCTCGGATCATCTTTGTAATCTCCTCTGGACCCATTCCAACAGCTCCATCTCCTTCTTATGTTGACGATTCCAGAACTGGACACAGTACTGCTGATGAGGTCTCACAAGAGAATGCAATTATCACAATCCAAATTATCACAATCCAAAACTCTTGTTCATTTCCACATACAGTAGCAGTAAAGACATTCCCCTGCCGATCCAATACTGTGCTATCACACCTGCACCCAGTGCTGCACCCAAACACAGCTCAGCAGGATCTCAGATCCAACACACAATGCACAAAAAGGCCAAACGCCATAGCATCAGATCAACTATCAATGCATCATGTGCAGGGATAAAGTGATTCCTCATTTAGTAACGACCTGACTTTCCTACCATTTATTACAAAATTCTGCGTGCACACGTTGCTGCTGGTTCATGGCGTTGCCACTCTCTACAAAAATCCTACCTGAACTCACTGTGCTCAGGCAGCACCGGCACTGAAGATGTAGCAACGCGCAGACTTTAACATACGGTAGCAGTACCAAAACAATGAACCCTCCAGGAATGCTGGGTTGCTAATGCACCCCAAAGCCCAGAATAACATTGCTGCAGCAAAGAACATTCACTATACTGAGCTACCCAAGTGCTCTTAATGCCTGTAACTTCCCCTCACGTAATTAGCATTATCAGAAAAAGTTACAGAAGTCCGTAAGCTCCTCAAAGAAAAAAGGATCAAGCGTATATCTTTATTAAAGAATGCTAACACCCTTGACATGACCCAGATCATCATGAGGACTGTTAAATTTCAATTAGTTTTGAGCTATGCTGATAGGACTTTGTAATAGTTGCATGGTTTTCTTAAGGAAATATTTCAATTTTTTTATGAGACAGGAGAGAGCATGAAATTGTAAGTTCTTTTTCACTTGCTAAATGCAAAAATCATTAACAATAAAAGGTACTGGATTAGAGGGAGTGCAGGACGAAAGATGGCCTGGTAATGGAGGCAATGATTTGGGATTTGAGAAATATGAATTCAAATCCTATCTCTGCTGTACTCCCTCTCCTGGCACATCAGTCAGGCTGTTCAATTTTCTGGTTTCCCCTTCTGCAATAAAGAGATAATGACACATACTAATCTCACAGGAATTTTGGGATTTGATATGTCTTAAATGCCACCAAGCTATGGAAATGAACTTGATCAAAAACATCTTAATTCTATAATCTGGAGAATATCCAGAGTGCATACGACTGCCAGCGCAAATACTTTTCAGTGTTTACACATTTGTGAAAATTTTCATAACGCCTCAAAAAGTGTCTGCAATATAATGTTTATGAAGTAAATACCTCAGTAGTGTCAGAAAAAAGGCTGCCACATATAGTAAATTCAGATCCTAAAGTTAATTCACATTCAGCCTCTACAGCTTTTACTTGGCAGACCCAAAACATCGCTTATAATGGTAGAGGATTCAGAAAGTTCACAGAGGAATCCATCAGAAAGAAACACTGACTGCATTCTTAGAAGAGAGGACAGAGAAAAGACAAAATTATTAGATATTTCTTTACACGCACATTCGTATACAACCGAGAGCAAATTACAAAGCTAAATTCTACTCCGAGTCAGGAGTTCACAATAACCTTATATCATAGAATTATTTGTGGTCCATGTCTCTCCAATTTAAAGACAAGGATGTCATGCGGGACCAGTGTCAAATGCTTTGCACAAGTCCAGGCAGACGATTGTCAGTTACTCTTATCTGCCGGTGCTCTAACTCCATTGTAGGAGGCCACCAAATCCATCACGCGTGACTTCTTAGTGAAGCCATGTTGGCTGTCACCAACCACCACCTTATTTTCCATGTGCCTCAGCAGAGTTTCCAGGAGGGCCTGCTCCATGATCTTGCAAGGCGCAGCGGTGAGACTCACCAGCCTCTATTTCCCCAAGTCTTCCTTTTTTTTCCCCTTCATGGGACCCCATGAAGACCAGAGTTGTGAACACGGGACTGTTCCTTTCTTTCCACAGAGGGTCTAATTCATTTGTTCTACCTGGTCTGGGGGCCTGTAGCAAACCTCCACTGTAACGTCATCTGTCCCAGTCCTCCCTTTAAATTTGACTTAAAAGCTCTCGGCCGGCTCCTCACCCATGCGCCGGCCGGGCTCCACGCGCTCTAGCTGATCGCTGACGCAGAGGGTGATGCTCCCTCCTCACCTTCCCTGCCTGTCTTTCCCAAACACCCCATATCCTTCCATTCCTACACCCCAGTCACAGGAGCCAGCCAACCATGCCTCCGTCATGCCAGTAAGATCATAGCCCAGTATTTCCAAAAAAAAAACCACTTGAGCGAGGAGTCTGTCTCTTCTGGTCAAAAAGTACGTCCTATCCACCTTCAGTGAGCCTTATGCTCTTGAAAAAGAAAGCAATTCTAAATTTTTTAGATGCTTAAACAATTACATTCATATATACTTATCTGCAGCAGTTAATAAGCACATTGTACAAACACAAACCCTCTGCTCTTCTACAATTTGGGTAATCATAAATTATAAAAGCGATTTAAGAGTGATTCACGTAAACCTGCTTCCATGAAACCGCTCTTTCTGTCTCAGAACGTTAGAGAGATCACCGATGTTAACTTCAAATTAGTGACCAAGAAAAGATAACATTTTCTTCCCCTATGGGAAATGAAATAAGGTAATTAATAAGGTAATAATGGAATGTGGAGACTTAAAAATAAAACTAAACTAAACTAAATTAAACAAAGCATATTTAGTTCCCTATGCAGGAAAGAGTTAAAGATGGTATCTAACTAAACGTGTAGAATTAGTGGAAAAGTACTTTTGCAAATCAACCATGTAAAACTGAGTCACCTCACACCTGCACCACAAAAAAAAATTCAAACACAGGTCAGGCTTAGGAACCCTGGCTAAGATTTTTCTGAAGAAAAATTAGCCGTGAGAGTATTCTCCTGCTTCTCATTAGGAGCGTGTAACTGCCTCGCTGCTTCGAGGCCTTAATGAATTCCTACAATAACTGTGGAAGATATCTGAAGATACCGCAAACCAACAATGAATAACACGACAATGGAGCAGACGAACAACTAAACAGTTCCCCATCCTCGCTCAGATGAAGTAATGGAGCAGAAACTACTGCTTCATTTACGTTATCTAAGTCCCATTCTTCAACTTTTTTTACTGCAATTCACAGTTATCAGTAATTCAAAGTGCTGCAAGTTTAAAAATATTCAACTCTCTAGACTAATACCATCAGTCAGACTACATTAGAATACAGAAAGATGAATAAATAAGAAGGCACTCGTTAAAATCTTTTTCCTTATACATTTATTAAAATAAGCTTGTTCTATTTGTAAGAAATATTATATTTTATTATAGCTCTCTGACAGTGATTTTGTTCATGCCTCTCAGGTAGAAATCCCTAGTTCATACTAAACTCAAGATTCCTCTGTGGCATCCTATGTTGCTTTGGAAAACAGATTTAGTGTTTTAATAATTGCAATAGATGTGTTTAATGAAGGGAAGACAAGGACCCATAATTCCCCATAATAAAATATTTTCAATGTAATAATAGCTATTTTTCAGTTACTTATTTCAACATGTTTACAATCCAAAGGAAAACACAGCTCCAAAACTAGTGGAAAGGGTTTACAATGCTTTTCTTTCAATGGCTTTGTAGGTCTTTACAGCACGGAGACCCGTTTGTGTCACTGACAGACTAAGACGAGTGAAGATAAGACTGTTGTTGAGACCGAAAGCATATTTGCATATGTGCACTTACATCCACTGGGGTTTAAAATGTGGCTGATAATAACGATATGTCTTCCTAAGGATGCAACTGTCAAACCAAGATGGAGCAGCACCACTCTCTCATCCTTCCTCTATTACCTTAACAATTTCTAGCCAAGGAAATTTTCCAGCAAAGCAGCGATGAGATCACTGAACTACAGGCTGCTTACAGAGCTATTGAGCCACTGTATAAATCTAAAGATAAGGAAGAAGCAAAAGCATGAGCAATTACACTGAACTTTTCTCTCAAAAGCAATTACATAAACTTTCTGCAAAACACGGAAAATAGAACAGCTTTCTTTTACCTTTCTACTGAACTCTTTTCAGAGAGCTGAGGTGGAACACCAAGGAGAAACGGCTGCTTTGCCAAAGAATCGGAGCTTTAGGCAAGAGAGTTACATGGGAGGGGCTAAGCACAAGAATTCATCTTTACAAATAAGTGAAAGACAGAGAAATGCAATATAAGCACTGCTATCTGCCCAGTCTTCTGAACTGGGATACCAGTCAACCATCTTCCATTCCACTTCTGCAGATTGCTGCCATCATATGCAATATAAGCCCATTCCCTGTCTACCGATTTTAACCTGTGTCCAACAGCCAGGGCACAGGGATCACGGCATGTGCTACTGCCTAACACTGCACTCTGCAGTATTCCAACCTTAATGAATTCTGGTTCCCGACAAAGCAATGGGAAAAATGCTCCAGTTAAAAGAATGAATGAGAACTCTGGAGACCGACGTTGTATGTCCACTTCTGCTACAAGCTTTTTGCCAGTCACTCTTTGTGCTTGATTTTCCATTGTGTATTTGGAACAATTCTAACTCCTTTGCTTGTTGTGTTTATTTTCAGTTGTTGTTTTCTGGAACTCTCTCTGATTGCTCTGTTTACTGGTTTGCTCAACACACTGCAGCTTTGGTTGAGAACCACAGCCATTACTGCACAGTTAATAAAAGCTCACATGCCAAATAAATCCATAGGCTAACTGGTAGAATCAACCAACTCCATTACCAAATTCAATTTTAAATGCAGAATTTCTCCGTAATTACACTGTTAACACTGTACTTACCTCAACATAGTTGGCTATCAAAATGAAATATAAAAATAAACCAACAAAAGCTAGAAATTACACTTAAATTCACTGTGATTGTTACATGAGCTTTTTGACACTTGTAGCAGAAAATGTTTCATTACATACAATTCCATAATCTTAACATATCCATGTTGGATTAGTACTGCTGGTTTTAAATGCTTCTTCTAAATAAGGGAATGGGACAAACCATTTTATAATCAGCAATGTAGTACATGTGTACACCATGTCACGGGTGAATAGGGCGCACTGCCCAGCCATATGGTGCACTTAGGAGCCAACTCATCTACATAGGCTGTTACCAGGCAACATGCTGGACTTCAGCCTCAGCTTGGTAAAAAAATGACCTCTTAGCCCTAGAAGTCGATTGTTATTCATTGTGCTGGTTAGGTTACGATCACAAGGGGAAACAATAAAACCAATTATGCACATTGAGATTTGGCAGCTGTAAACCTTCCCAAAATTCCAAATGAGGGTGCGTTGGTTTCCCCCCTCCCCTTCTTTCTTGTCATATAACCCAAATCTCTGCTTTAGCTTGTTGAAGGAAGACGAATACCTTTTTCTTCAATTACATTTATAGAAACTGAAGCGCTGTATTCACAGTCAAATGAATGTAAGCGTCCTAAAAACATGCCAGTAATTATCTCAGGGACCACTGCCTCCCGTGGATTAGAAACCACAACCTCCTCCTTGCAATTTTAACAGAATTTTTCTAAAAAAAAAGCTATCAATCACATCAAATTCTGCTAAGAGCTGTAAGGTTATTCTGTGATATAAAACATAAGAGCTGTGATGTTATTCTGTGATATAAAACACTATTCACGACAGAGGAAAAGCTAAAAGCAAATGCTCAGCACTACAGAACTGATTTAAATCTGTCCTCAAGATAAACAAGCTTCCCCCCCCCCCAAAAAAAACTAGGCAGTCTTTTTGAAATAATGAAATCTTTTTTCAAAAGACATCACGCAGAACATCGTGTTCGGTGCAGGATAAAAAAGTATAAAGTTCTTCTTATGTCCAACAAGGACTGTATGTCTCATTTTTTTCAATGACGCCCAACTCTGAGTGTTGGGGCAGAACTCAACTATTAGTATTAATAAATTCGAACAAAAAAAGTGAATCTAGTCTATTATTTTGACAATATATGCATGCAAATTATTTAATTTCTACACACAGAACAAAGAAAAGTATCATTATAAACATATATAAAATATATTCAGTCAGCACAATACAGGAAAAATAATGCTCATTACCCAATACAAATGATGGAGTATTGCAGTTTAAGTAGAGGATCATTAAAAACTCCTTTGAGAAGTACCAAGAATTGTTTGAGAAGCACCAAATACACACCTACCAAAATACATTTTTTTCCTGATACTTCTGAATTCGTTATGAGAAGTATATAAAGCTATATTCTGATTAAAAATTACTTAAATCAATATTGTTTCTAAGTATCTATTGAAACAAAAACAACGTTACAAGAAATAATAAATTCCAAGTATGAATGAACAACAAATAGCTTGGATGTGGAAGCCTCTTCTCAGGAAGGAAAAATATTATCAACACAAACATATTCTTATATGTCCTATAAATTTTGGAGCTTAATTGACAATATTCCGTATTCTGACATCGTGGGCACGTTTAAATAGGAAAACACGATGAATTATCAGCTGTTCTAAGAGAATACGTGTCTGTGACTAATGTATATAGAAAGGAATTGTATTCTTACCGAATGGCAAAGGTAAAAAAAAGATGATAGTGACATAACCTTAACATCTAAAAGGGAAACAGAAGAGCAAAGCACTTTAACCTAAGGCCCAAAGAAGGAAGATTGTTTTCTAAGCATGTCACTAGCTAGTTGTTGTTCACTGAAGATTAAAAGGTATTAGATCTCGTACTCATGGTCCGTTACTCTTGCAATCCAGCATCAGCATGGCAAGTTGTCAAGTCCAAAGCATTTCTTTATTCATTACAACAGTGCAAAAGAGATTTTGGTCCAATTCCACGGCAAATAAACTAAACAAAACCCAATAAAAATCAGTGCACTTACTGAAAGAAGGCTCCGATCATGAAAACAATAGGCACCACTTGCATGGGGCTTCTGTGTAGCTTCCTAAGAAAAGAAAAATAAATTCTTACTAAAAATGCGAGATCCAAAGGATATTTGTGCTCTACATCCATGGAAAGCTGAAGGTAGGCTTTAACCTTCCAAGTGTTGTAACAAAATATAAAATTAATAATGTGTCAGTTGGGCTTTCACAAGAAGGGTTGCATACATTATTGGGTATTTTTATTATAATACAAAGCCAAACAGCAAAATCTGCTTAGTGATTCACAAATACCAACAAAGACTTATAATTTACTAATCATTCAACGGAGGGCAAAAGTTTCTGGGCAGTTTGCAATTTATTCGAAGCTTAAAACCTGTGCCTGCATTACAAACTCAACTACGAAAACAGATATGCAATTGCTATGCCATAACTCAAAATACTCCCCAGTACAGGTTTCTGTTTCAATAGGAACACACAACTGTCATTTCAATAGGAACAAACAACTGTTTGTGTATTTTTAAATTGAAAACTCCAAACAATTTTGAACAAAAAATGACCATAAATGAAGCAAAGGGATAACCCAAAATACATGATACAAGCACGTAGCTGTGAGTGAGAACAGGGTAACACACTCTTCCATGCCGCTTTTTCTTACTGACGAGCAGCTGGTGACATCTAATATTTCACTGAATTATTCATTGAATTTTAGAAGTTACAGTAAGCTCAGCCATAACAGATTCTCCCTACATGCACGTTTCATTCAGTAGTACATACTAAATATACTAGATATACTCTACACACCATCTTTTAAATGGTAGTAAATACTCAGATATAAATTCTCTTGAAAAAATAAACACGATACATACTTTCAGTCTTCAACGAAAATACACACCTAGGTTAATATATTACCAAACATTCCGTAGAAAAATGTGACATACTTTTTATCCATTTCAATAAAATTCCAGTCAAAAATCTGCAGTGGGTCCCTCTGATGCAGTTAAGGATAACTAGAAGCAGGACCAGAACAGTGCATGTTCTATAAACATGTCAGGTAATGGCATGTACCAAAAAAAAAACCAAAAAACAAAAAGCAACTTCAGCATCTGAAAAAGCGACAACCAGCAACAGAAAACACACTTGCATTTTGGTCTTCTCCAAGCAGGGACAATATCTAGAAAAGCTTCTATCAAAGTAAGATCCAACTTCACAACCGAAGCTCCTAGCAGTAATTGCAATTGTCTTACCACAAAAAAAAAAAATCCAAATCACATTAATCAATTTGAGCTGAAGACACAAGTTTATTTTTGTTTATGAAAGACACTGAACCATGTACAAATACTATAGAAAATCAGCTCATGTAAGAAAGCTGCATATGCACATGAACTATACATTAAAACTACTGCATCTTACCCTTCCTGAGATGTGTTTTTCTGTCTGAGATCAAAGATACCTCCGAGTATAAACACAAGGTAAATCAATAGTATTGAGAGTTCCTTAAAAATCTCCAAGAAGTATTTTAAAGTAATCCGCCTACATCTTCAAAAATGACATCTGGTTTAGGACCATTTTGTATCTTCACAGTGAAGCTTATCCATAGTCGATGAAATTGAATTGAACAATTGAAAGTTAAGGGTTTCTCCTTTAGGAGGTACTTGAGATTCATAATTTGAAATCTCTGTGATTTTTCAAATGCAAACGCTCACTTTTTAGACTTTGTACTGATTAAAATGCTACCTCATTGATGCCATAGTACATTAATTTTCCTTTTCTTAAAGACTTGTATCTGACTACTCAATCCTAGCAGACTTTCAGCATACTGTTACCTATCATTAATTTTAGGAACATTACAGTCCCAACTGATAGTGTTAGTATTCCTTATTCATTCCGCAGCTGTACAGCGTAGGGACTGAGAAAACACAGAACACACAGAAATATGATGTACGGAATTTTAAGAATGTACGCAACTCCAGGAGAAACTACAACTATATTATTGTGTGTAATTCACAAAATAGTAATGTATTATATCAGAGCAAAACCACGAGAAATTAAGAATAGTTCTCTCTATAACAACCTGGCTATAATATCAATCTAAGTAATTATTTGTTTTGCCTAATTTTACAGTATAGTATAATACTGTAAAGTGTTCTAATTTCCTCCACATAGAAATCTTTAGATTTTATGCTCTCCTAACTGCAGACGTTCTTTCAAAACTTCAACAATCTGAATACAACAAGCAAGGAGAGGCTTTCCTCAAAACAAATGGTCTAAAAGCACCTGCCAAAAGGAGAGTGGAAGCCCACTCACAGCCTTGTGCTCTGAACTGGCACCAAAGGTACTTTCTTAGCACAGAGTTGGGCAAAAGGAAGAGTGCCGGCTTTAAAATCTCTACAAATGTTTCTAAGGGTTTCTCTCCAACCAAAGGAATATCCAGTTCATACACTAGTTTGCCTGAACCAGTGTAGCCGTCTGCCACAAGACACGGCAGTTCAGGAAAGTTCCTTATGCGGTGCACTCCGAGGCTCTTGCAAACCTCTTGCAAGGATGAGGTTCCGTGACCTATTGCACAGCACATTACTGTATTTCCAGGTCTCGTGTAGACTGCTTTGTAGAAAGTGTATGCTTTACAAAGCATATTTTATTTGCTATCTAGCTATTCAGGCAATATCTAACTAACAAGCAAGATTTTGCAGTCATACGATTTTTATGAAGAGATTTCCACTAGAAGGAAATACAGCTGAAAATGTTAATAACTCTGTGGAAAAACACTGCTCCATTCTGACAAAATCCTATTTACAAGAAAACTCAGTTGACTATAATGGACTTTGACATTATACCTAATTATTCTTCGTACTGACATGAAATGTCATTAAGACACAGCTAAAAGCTGCCTTGTGGAGAACCACAAGACGTGAAGTACGCTCTTGTTCTGCACACCTCTCACACAGAAATAAATATACAGAGCGCAACATTTTGCTTGCATCTGGTATTATAACAGCTGTGTGTGCCAGACATGTACAAGAACACCAACAGCCTTCTTCAAATCAGCAGCAAAGCCATCCTGGAGTGCTCCAGTCTTTCTCTTATGAGGAAAGGAAAACTTGAGAGTCAACTCAAAGTCCTGCAAAGTTTGTATGTAAAAGTCTAGAAGAGACAATGATATTTTAGGATTAACTTAAAAAGGGAAAAGTTGTGGTTTCAGGTGAAAATTTCAGAGGTGTAGACAAGTACTGAGAATACTCTGGTTATCTTCTCTCCCTCAAGGTTGGCAGCTCAGGCAGCCCAAACTACCAGAGGCCATTCTGCAGTGGCAGAGAAAGAGAGCTCCAGGCCATTTAGGCTTCATAAACAGTTACCACACTGGGGCATTCCTATCCCAGACACTATTCCTCCTTAGCTGTAGCTCACTTAATCATTACATCAAATAAAATATACTTTAAAAAAAAAAAAAAGAAAGAAAAGAAAAAGCCCAAAGCTATAATAAAAATTACCACTGACATGAACGGAGTTACTAAGCCTGACTTAACCCCCACTGCTCCACACCTTCACCAGAAGTCTATGTACAAATTGATCTAATCTGACATTTTTTTATTCTAATTCTGTTCTAAAAATGCAATTAAGCAATGATATCTGTGTCTGCAAGTTAAAAGTCATCCCCTTCAGATAACAGCCAATACAACAAGCAGTGAGTTTTGCCATCATTAGACTTCTAACCATATTACTTCTATTTTGAGGCTTTTTTTGTTTGGTCTCAGTTTAATTTCCTGTCAGCCTTACAAGAGATTTCTAATGTTTGGGCTGTAGGATATGCTCTGATTAAAAATAATCTTCCCAATTACTGCCTGGCATGAGTCTACTGCCACATGCACTCTGCCACTGGCTTCTGAGTTTCTGTCAGCAGTAATTGTGTCTGTAGCTTCTAACTGTAAATGAAAACCCAGGGGGCATATTTGGGTTCCAGTTTCCTTTGCCTGGCCATATCTTTTAATTTGCACTGTCTGTCAAAGGGAGGTGTTCGTAGGCACTAAAAGGAAATCCTTAGAACATCAGGTTAAAAAAAAGAGGAAAAGAGAAAAAAAGAAATGCAACCGGAATATGGTAAACTATATTTGATATTTATTCTGGTATACTCGGTGTAGATAGAGAATCTCACTGCACTGATTAGCTTCAGACTGCAACCATTTACCGAGCATTTCTAGCTGCACTTTTTCACCATTCATTTTAACTGTAAGTCTTGACTGTCACCTTATTACTGCTATTTTTTTGGAATGTGATCATTCTAATGAATATTTGACAGAAAGCGGTTTCTTATCTCAATGAAAAAAAAAAATATATTTCTCAGGCTCTGGCCTCAGGCCTGAACTTCACCATTGGGGTACCCATCTCCAGCCCCGGAGGGATCTCAGATGTGTTGTAGGCAACCTGCTTCCTGGGTCGATGCCCTGGACGCTGTGTCTTCCCTCCAGTCTGCTTTCAGTCCTGCTTCCCGTGTGGACCTCAGACCCACACTACCACCTTCTCATCCTCTCTCTGTCCCACGAACTGCTGCTCGTGACAAGACTGGACTCCCCACTTAAATCCCTGGTCCGGTTCACCGCCTCGCTTGGGGCTGCCAACAGACACATCCTGTCTCCGGGACGTGGCTCTGCTCCCCACGTTTAGACCCAGTGGGTCTGCGTCCCATAGGGGAAAGCACAGCCCCCGCTCCTGGTTCCCTCCTTGAGGAACAGCCAGCGATGAGTCCATTAGAAACCACGCACTTAAACCTCGCAGCCAATGCCATCACCATCACCAGCCTCATGATGGGTTTGTGTTTACACTCTCGTTGACTCACTCTTCCTCTCAAGAGTGCTGTGATGGAAAGGTGGCCTGGTGCCACCAGACAATGCTGTCTGTATGACAAGAGCGGGGTGGAAACGAGGCACCCCGGCTCACTTTTCTAAAGGAAAAGAATCTTAGGAAGAATGAAGTACTAAGCACAGACTGTACACTGTGAAGTAGACACACAAGAAACTCAAGGAATAGAAAAACATTTGATATAATTTCAAGAGAAGCCTTGTGTAGAAGGGAGAAGTACAACCAACCACACAAAAGCAGAGCCAAGAATGCACATATGGGATTTACAGTACTCGCTGCAAAGAATACTCTGGGCATCTTCACTGCAAAATTAAGACTTCTGCAAAATTAAGTTCTGCAAAAACAATTTTCTATGAGATATCAATGTTTAATTGAGTGAAGTTTTGGTTAAAAGTAAAATGGCATCCAGCACATCAGGAATCAGAGGAGGAATCATGGAAGTTTTCTTCATGATAGGACAAATACTGAGATTTGGTCAATGTGAGTAGAAATTTCTCCAAACAACATTCAAAACTGAATATCTGATCCTGGCATAAGAATTTATTTGAAATTTTAAGGCCAAAATTCAGTGTTCTGCATCATGTTTGTTGGTTGACGCTCTATCCTGTACTCTTCTGTCTGTCAATGAGGGGGAACAGTTAAAAGGTGGAAACAGTAGAAAGGTGGAAACAGATTTGAGTTCAGAGCTTTGGCAAACCATTCTGTAATACAAATTTCCTATCTTTAGGGCTGTGCCCATTAATAAATACTCCATGCAATGGGATGACAAGAGATCAGTATCTCAACAAAACAAATATTCAACACATGAACTGAAACACATGCCATTTCTCATCTGTACAATGGAGATCGTAATGACCATCACAATAACAGCCTTGTATTAGAGACGTAAAAAATCCATGGATCTGTAAAAACATTAATTATTTTAAAAGCATTGCACAAGCTGTGCAAAAAGGTCTCCATGCCTCCTCTGAGTTCCACAGTACAGCAGCACTGCCCAGGCTGCAATACAGAACGAGATTGTGATACCCTCAAACTATCTTTGCTTCTTTTTGAGGGCTTGATATAAAAGAATCGTCTACCAGGTACATCCCCCCACCCTGCGACAATGATCGAAACTGCAGGAATGTTGAAATAAATACTCACTTTAATAGGCATATGGTAAACCACTGAGTTCAAAACAGTTATTCCTGTGACTGAGGCCATGCAGATGTTTAAATATTTTTGGCATAAAAACTGTAGTATTAAATATAACCGTAAACACACACTATGAATCGGAAAGAAATACCGGGAAAGGACAAACAGAATCACAGTAAGGTTGAAATTTGTATGTATGCTACGGCTGACGTAGCAAGTGGCACCAAAACCTCACTATCACTCTCTTAACCAAGTATTCCATTTCAGATATATTTTTCAATAATATGTAGCATTCCACTGCCATTATCAAGATTAATGTCCCAACAACACATGAAGACATCATCTCGACCGTGTGAAACAAAATAAGAGTGGGGAAAAAAAACTAAACACCACCATGTACTTCAGAGATTAAATTCCTAACAACATTTTAGTTTTCTGTTTCATAATTCAATACTTGTTCAATATATAAAAATTTAAATTGCTGTCTAAAACACATTAAATAGTACTTTGGGAACAACCTCAGCCTCTCACAAAACTACCAAAAAAAAGCCCAAGTTAATAATCAAAATGTCTTACTGCCTAAATGGTGATGATGCCAAGAACATGATTGGAATTTGCAACCGATTGCACGGGACTCATGCTAAGTGGTGACTGCAAGTCTTCCACATACAACCTGCCTCTGCACAAGAACACAAGCTAGTTCTCTTTCACACAAATTACTCATGAAATTCTGAAAAAAAGAAATAGCATTTTTATCTGAAAAATGTGTAGCAGTTTCATGTAATTCCCCTCCTTTCAAAGCCTACATATGACAGGGATTCATTCCTGCCTCAGTGGTCGTTACCTATATTTATTTCTTTATTTCAAATTAGGTTTGAAGAGTTCTTAAAAAAACAACCCTACTTAAATTATGTTTGTACAACGGCACACACCACAAATGCCTTCCATCAATTATTGTAATTGTGTGCACACTCAGTCAATGGGTGAAGTCTTCAGTGCTTTCAAGATATTGAGAGAAGTCATCAGTCTGTCAGCACTTTGCCAGACTACCAACCCTCTCCTCATATTAGAGTGGTTCCAGTGTACTCACAAACACCACTATATGCAGTCAAAATATTTCTTTGCAATAATAACCACCAGTTTTATCATTTTGTAATACCATTTATGTCTCCTGCTTTCTTGGAACACCTCTTACTCTCACTTCATGCTACTACAACCAATTTTAAATGTGCATCTTCACCTGCGGTAACACCAACCAAAACATTCAAAGACTGAGCAATATTATTACATGTGTGACAGTACTGCCTGTATCAGACTTCTCAAACTCACAGTTCAAAAAGGGAAAAATACCTATAATACTGGCAGTGATTCAAAGATCCTTTCAATTATATTGTTGGGCTTTTTTTGACCAGCCATAGTTTGGACAGACAATGGAGAGAGAACAGAACGAAGAGAATTATGTTTATCTTAAAAGCAGTCGAGATAACATAAGGCTGCTACATCAAAAATATAGACACACATTTATCTGTTCCTGATGCATAAAACACACACAGGTAAAAACCACCTACGTAGAACAAAAAATAAACTTTGGAAATTATTCAAGTTGCATACACTGAAAAACTATAGATCTCTAAAACCACAAAACCCCCAAACCGTCTCTCTACTTTACATATAGACTGTTTTATTATTGTAAGTTCTCAAAAGGCTTTTAGTAAGTCCCTACAAACAAGGACCTTTCCAAACCTTGGCTGCCAAGACAGCTCGTTAACAAACGCACGAGCCCAGTGCTGTGGGAAAGCAGCTCTTCTCCAGTCCGAGCAGGAAAGTGGCAGAGTCCCACGGGCTCTGTTTCTCAGTTACCATAGTCATGGTACCTAATACTCAAGAAATAACAGGTTTAGAACTTCTCTTCAATTTTTTTTTTTCCTTTTCTCTTCCCTCTTCTGCATTGGAGGCTGTTCTACCACAGCTCCTGAGCACGCAGAACAATTCCACAAACATTAAGAAAGATTACTGATATGTCCAACCGTGATAATACACTCATAAGCCCACTAGACTTAAAGATCATTTATCACTAATTCAAGCGCATGAGGCATTCAAAGAAGACGCAGAAATAACCAAGTAATTTGAAGAAGGCTTAACTGTTATCAACTCCAGCGGCAGAGGAGTCCTTCCATCAGTTCCAGTGGCGAGCTTTTAACGCTGAATACCCTGAGACTGACAAAGACTAAAAAGCAGGGACGTTATATATTCAGAATAGGGTTTTTTAAGTTTTATATTTTGAAACTAATGGTTCTCTCATAGCTCACAAAATGAATCGTGCCTGTATAACCAGTGCAATTTTGAAATAATTTTCAGATATAGAGAAAAGAATGATAAGCTTGCCCATTTTTTTTTCTTTTTTAATGAAAATTTCGACACCGTTTAATAGTTTTAGATAATAAATACCATCTGAAATTAATGACCAGAACAAGGGAAAGTAAAGTTGCAAAAAGGAAAACAAAAACAGTTCATCCAATAGCTTTGTGATTTATGACATAATTATCCTTATGGAAACAGCTCACCTCTAGGTTGCATCTATTACCACGATCAAGAAAACATAATACATCGAGAGCACTGCTGTAGCACACAGTACTTATGGGCCCAAACAGAAAAACTACGGTTAGAGGCTACAGCACCTTCCACTGACTGCAGCACATTTGTCATGGACGAAACTCTAACAGGGGTAGACACTCCATATTTTCTGGTCCAAAGAAGTTTTTATAACCAGGAAAAATATAAGCACCCTTCGACACACTGGACAGAGAGGGGGTGGAATGGGTTAGCTGATCAACCTTCAGGAAAACTGGCTTCCCACCAGATGTGCCATACACATTCTGTGTCTCAGACGCAGCACGAGGCACCCACCAAAACCCAAGTTCTATAGAGAACACAAAAGTTCTGTCTATATTTGCACATGAGGTAGCTTTACTAATTTTATCAAAAGTGGTTTTATTGCTCATGAAGAAATAAGATTTCAGTATGAAAAAGAAACAAACAGTAGAAAGAATATAAATCTGCCATGTTTGTAGATTTATTCCTGCTAGGTACAATGACTACAGTTGATTTTAAAGAAAGAAGTTAGTGTTTATTTCACATCAAACAGGAGAACCTTGGGCTGGGTCTCTTTTCAAAAGAATTATTTGTTGTTGTTTCAAGCTGAGTATAATTACGATTGCAAAACGTAAAGTCACAGTATAGAGAAAATGCATGTAGACCCCACACTAGTTCAAATGCCCAACTCTGATCAGAAGAAGAGAAGCATCGCTGTGTCAAGGAAAAGCAGCACATTTTCCCCAAGAGCAATCAAACACTTCTGCCTATGCTAATCAGGTTTTGATTTTCCAGGGAAGGAAAAGGATCCAAAAGCACAAGCATAAAAGATGTAACCTACAACCCAGGCACACAGAACACATCTCTGCAGAACCATTTATCCCAGATTTGCAATTTGTAAACACAAAAGGGGGAAGGTTTAACTACAGTTCTTTCTAGGTGTGCTATGTCCAAGCAGAAAAAGAATAGCATTTGCAAGCGTGGCACGTTTTCCTCCACATTTCTGAATGACCAGTTCCACATCTCTTTTTCTTCATCTATAACCTTTCCTAGTGTACTACGAAAATCACAAACTGCAGGTAATGGCACCTTCTCCATCACTCTCCGCATTAGGGGCTTCACACCAGAAAGCTGACACATGTGAAATAAGACCACTTATCAATGAAGAGAGAGGTCAAAGGCTTCTGAGGTTGGAACAGGAACCTGCTGGCTGCTGCAAATCCCTCACCAGGTGCATTTGAGCCTGACACTTAATATTCAAACTGAATTGCAAGCTATGTACTCAAGGATAAAGCTCAGTAATAATAAAGATTCACAGTCTGACAGGCTCAGCATACAAATCCCCAGCACAGGGCTCATTTTGAATATCTCTTTAATCTAAAAAGGAATCAGGATTTTTTTTTTTCTTCTTTTAAATAAATAATGCTATTTTCCATTTAGTGAGGGAAACAATGGAATGAGAAAGCCAAATTTTATTCGGCTTCTAGATGCTGGTAAAGAAGTACACATATTTCGCTACAACATGCAAGTACACCGAGTACACAGTCTTTGCCTTAGTAATCAGGAACAGGAATATATCATATCATGGACTCAGAGAATAGTTTGGGTTGAAAGGAACCTGAAATATCATCCAGTCCCACCCCTGCCATAGGCAGGGAATACTCCCACTGGATCAGGGGCTCCGAGCCCCATCCAACCTGGCCTGGAACCTCTCCAGGGATGGGGCAGCCACCACTGCTCTGGGCAACCTGGGCCAGGGCCTCCCCACCCTCATCATGAAGAAATTCCTCCTTATGTCCAGTCTAAATGTTATGTATGAACTATAAATTTTGTTTTCACGGGGCCAAATCCTTTGAGCCAAAAATCATAGACTCACAGAATCATAGAATCACCAGGTTGGAAAGGACCCACTGGGTCATGGAGTGCAACCATTCCTAACACTCCCTAAACCATGGCCCTCAGCACCTTGCCCATCCGTTCCTTAAATACCTCCAGGGAAGTTGACTCAACCTCCTCCCTGGGCAGCCTCTGCCAGTGCCCAATGACCCTTTCCGTGAGTAATTTTTTCCTGATGTCAAGCCTGACCCTCCCCTGGTGCAGCTTGAGGCCATTCCCCCTTGTCCTGTCCCCTATCCCTTGGGAGAAGAGCCCAGCTGCTTCCTCTCCACAACCTCCTGTTAAACCACTTTAGAGTTTGCCCAAATTTATGGCATGTATGTGGCATATCCGCTGAAAGCTAAAATACCTGGAAAGCTTCTAAACCCTTGATACACCAACTCTAGCGCTGTATTTAAGCAGTGGGCCAGCTGGTCCGACAGTCACCAAGTAGCACCAATTGCTAAGAGTATTTCATTACCTCCAGACTACTTTCATTTAATGCTCATCACAAAGAACAACTTTCTAGGTAGTGTTTACAGTTTAATTTTTTTCCCTCTCAGTCTTACTCATCTTTCATTTTATCCAATATTGCTTAGTTCACAGTAAACTATTCACTGTTTATTTTACACTGACACTGTAAAGCCCACTTACTTTTTTACCTTTCAATGTTTATTTTACATAACAACAATCTGACAGCTTGTTCTATTTTTTTATGTGAGCATTTATGTATGTATGTATCATTTAAATTAAAAGAAATTATAATTAAATGCCTGATAGTTCTTACACTGAAAAATATCGTTACTAAATATTAGCTCCACTTGGAATCTTTTGCTTGTTTTGTGGTTAGCTTTGAACATCTACGTTTCTATTACTAAATCTAGCCTTTTCTTTTAAAATCACATTGCATCAAGCTTAACTACATCTCAGTAAATCACCTTGTTAGTCATACTTTGATTCATTCCGTTTCATTGCCTTTCATATTTAAATTACTTCATTTCTTTTCCTACTCCCCACATTACCTTTGAAAATGACAAGTCTCACTTCGTGCAATGATTCTCTACACTGCAACCTCACGAAACACTCAGATGAACACTTTATCATTTTCCCTGTATATTTGCAAATTTTCCTGCAGAACTGCTTTCCAAACAATTCCAAATTTATACATTTCATCCCATCTCTCAGCTTCATTTACATTACGCACGCACCAAGACAGCCAGCACTGCAAGAACTCAAATCATAGTGGTGGGATCACAAAGCAAGTGGGAGATCCTGAACAGGCTGGACTGCTGGGCCGAGACCAATGGGATGAGGTTTAACAAGGCCAAATGCCGGGTCCTGCACTTGGGGCACAACAACCCTATGCAGCGCTACAGACTGGGGGAAGAATGGCTGGAGAGCTGCACAGAAGAGAAGGACCTGGGGGTGCTGGTTGACAGCCGACTGAACATGAGCCAGCAGTGTACCCAGGTGGCCAAGAAGGTCAACGGCATCTTGGCTTGTATCAGAAATGGGGTCACCAGCAGGGCCAGGGAGGTTATTCTCCCTCTGTACTCGGCACTGGTGAGACCGCATCTCGAGTACTGTGTTCAGTTCTGGGCCCCTCACCACAAGAAGGATGTTGAGGCTCTGGAGTGTGTCCAGAGAAGAGCAACAAAGCTGGTGAGGGGGCTGGAGAACAAGTCTGACGAGGAGCAGCTGAGAGAGCTGGGGTTGTTTAGCCTGGAGAAGAGGAGGCTGAGGGGAGACCTTATTACTCTCTACAACTACCTGAAAGGAGGTTGTGGAGAGGAGGGAGCTGGGCTCTTCTCCCAAGTGACAGGGGACAGGACAAGAGGGAATGGCCTGAAGCTCCGTCAGGGGAGGTTCAGGTTGGATATCAGAAAAAAATTCTTCACAGAAAGAGTCATGGGGCACTGACAGAGGCTGCCCAGGGAGGGGGTCGAGTCGCCTTCCCTGGAGGTGTTTAAGGAACGGGTGGATGAAGTACTTAGGGACATGGTTTAGGGAGTGTTAGGAATGGTTGGACTCGATGATCCAATGGGTCCTTTCCAACCTTGTGATTCTGTGATTCTGTGATTCTGTGATTCCTGAGCTCCGAGTCCACAATAAGCCACCTGCAACCCGCGGGCTGCTGTGCTGGCCCTGAACTGCCCAGGGATTCTGCCGGAAAGCCTCACGCCATCCATCCGCCCACAGGGCACAGGCTGAGGGACAAAGGGCACAAAGGATCATGGCACGGGGGCGCAATTTGCAACGTGGAGAAGCCGGAACCTCAACATCTACAATACAAACATTACAGCATAAATTAATGCTCGTTTTTATTCTCCCCTTGGCCAAAGATCTCCTTCTCTAAGGAGACCCTACAGTGACCTTCCAGTACCTGAAGGGGCTACAGGAAAGCTGGGGAGGGGCTGTTCAGAAAGGCTTGTGGTGATGGGAAGAAGGGCAATGGGTATAAACTGGAGAGGGGCAGATTTGAACTAGACATAAGGAGGAATTTCTTCTCTATGGGGGTAGTGACACCCTGGCCCAGGTTGCTCAAGGAAGTTGTGGCTGCCCCATCCCTGGAGGGGTTCAAGGCCAGGTTGGATGGGGCTTGGAGCCCCTGATCCAGTGGGAGGATTCCCTGCCCATGGCTGGGGGTAAAAATGGATGATACTTAAGGTCTCTTCCAACCCAAACTATTCTATGACTGTAAAGCTACATTTCTCAGGAATTTCTCTCAAACTCAGCATTCACTTCTCAAAATAAATACATAAGTGAAGCAATAGTTTTGCTACTCCCATAACAAATAAACTTTCTTCACAGATTTCTTGACTGAGCCTTGGAAAAAGATCATCTCCATTGCAAAGCAACAGATCTTTCTTTAGTTAGTGCGGATATAGAAGTGTTCTAACGTGAGCTCAAACTGAGAATGAAGTTGTTAAAACAATTCTAAAAACGCATGCTTCTCAGAATTGCCTTCCATGCTGCTTCAAAACCAGAGGCTCTGAGCAACCCTTATAGCCAAAGTTATTGTTGCTTTAATGCACTTTCTAGAATTATTAACTTCCCTAAGACAGTATCTCCTCAAAACTATTTTACATTCCTGAAAAGCTGCTCTGCTGTTCTTTGTCTTCTGGATCAAAGAGCAATTGACCCAATGGTGCTGGGAACACGCCCTTGCTCCAGCTCCTGCCTATGCAATTATAAAACTTATAAATTGGCATAAGAAGACCTTCAAATGAAAACAAGAAATGATAAAGAAAACCCGATCTCAGATTTTCTTATCTGCTACTACTGAAGAGTTAAAAAATCCTATTTCTTCATAAAGTGACAATACATCCGCGGTCAGAAACACACATTCAGTTAGAAACATGAAGAACTGACAGACAAGTCTGTGTTCTTCAAACAAACTTCCCTTCTGCTGATTATGGGATAACATATTAAAATCATCAAGAAGAGTTTTGGGCGTCTACTCCCCAGACCCACAGAAGAGAAACCTTCAGGTAAACAGGGGTTGAGACTTTAGAAGAAAAAAAAAAAAAAACACATTTCAGAAAACCAAGAGAGAATTAACTTGTTTATATTGCCTCCACTCAATAATTTTCACTCACAAAGGGTACTAATCCTGACTACTAATTAGAGCGGCATCTGTTTCTCACACACTGGCAGGCTACCAGTGAACATTAGCAGCATTAGCTGTTGGTACAGGTGTGGAATGATCGAAAACTGCTTTGTGAACCACTTCCCTATCATACTGATAGCGGGGCAACAATTTACACAGAATTAGCTGTCTCAAACTTCATTATGAACACATTAAGTGAGTATTTTCACAACATAAAAGCATTCTAGACATGCTTTGAAGCCTTCCTTCCTTTGGAAGAACAGATTAGCCGCGCTCTAAGATCAGCAATACGGTACAGAAGGCAAAGCTTCGCACCCAAGTAAACTAATCCAAGTTTAAAAAGGTACTATCAAGTTTTTTTTTTAATAGTCAACTGAAACAAAACATGCATTTACAACATTAACAAAAAGAAAACTACCAACATTACAAGTAAAGCCTGTTGTTTTTTTCTAAAGTTCAGAACACACAGTAATAAATTACCCTGTACCGCTATCACTGAGTGTTTTTTTCCATAAAGTAAAACTGCTACGGCAGCTTATAAATTAAAGCTACTGTTCAATGCCACTATCAAAATATTTTTCCCAATAAAATCTTAAAAATTGAAAACATATTAAAAATAATTCGATACACGAGCTAAGTGAGCAATTTAGAAATATTTGGGGAAAAAAATACTCAGCACTGACAGATAGAACTGTAACTTCCATTGTAGTCAGTGTATATTTTGTGTTTGTAGGTAAGCGTGGTAACCTCGAATTATATTTCTTATATCCCCATTTTATTTTAAAATTTCTCTTTTGTACGAACAACGTGGAAGAAAGCAAGTTATCAAGAGTTTTGCACTTATCAAGAAACATCTACATGGACTCATGCTGAGTAACTCCTGTGGTCACAGTATGGTCAGAGATACAGGACAGAAGACTGGGAGCATCCAAACCAAAACTTCAAAAGTTTCACTCCAGGGCATCACTGGCAGCTTATTCTCTGTTTCTCAAACAATATAGGAATGTTAAAAATCTACCTTGGTAGGAGACATCTGAGTTTCACTTATAATTGCTTGGGGACATGGCACTGTAAGAGACGGCATTTAGTTACACAATGAAAATACGCCTTATTTAACACACCTGGAAGGAAAGGCGTGGAGGGAGCGCATTGCCAACAACCTGATGCTATGGAGATTGAATTTTTAAGTAGAATGTGAAAACTGATCAGAGCTGAATGATGGCAAGGATGACAGGATCGCTGCTCCAGAAACATATAACACTGATTCTTTTGAGAATCCAACCACTTGTGTAGTAAATTACCATTAAACGAGAATATGGTGGACAGAATCAGCTCATCTGACATTAAGCTGCTAAAGAAACTGAAAAGTAAAAGATGAAAACTTGATAAATAGCTGTAATTCTCTGCAAGCAAAGCTCAAGACAAAACAAAAGAACAAGGTAAGGTCTGCAATATTCTGTTTATCATACTTTCATATACATGTAAACTAGTAAATACGGTATAATAGCTTGAAAATATTGGAAAGAGCCACAAAACCAGACTACAACAAAAATGCTTAATATCGTCACTGTTAAAACCAGCATAGGATGGAAACAAAAAAACAGCTAGATGGCATCTCTCCAGCAAGAGTAAACTATGGTCCTACATACTCTGTAGTTTTGTGCGTTTGTTTTTGGTTGGTTGGGATTTTCTAAAGTTTTAAGATATATAACTTAAAAGTGAGCAGTATAATGTATCTTAGAATTTGATTTCTCAGTTTCCTTACCAATGTGCCAATTACTTCATTGACAGCACAATAATTCTCTAAGGCCTGAAAGCCATTACAGTTCCTCAGTACATCAAGTTTTAAACATTTTATAATACCTATAAACACTGAGTCTAAAGGAGATATTACTAAGCGCGCAACAAGTGGAAGGTGTAAAAATCAATTCTCTTCCACATCAGATGATTTATATTCCTTCCTGAACAAATTAATTTCACACTAAGAATCTTGTTAATAAAACTTCAGAGCAGCCCTATATTACCAAGTTTTGTTCTTAATCCAGGCAGAGATAACATGAAAGTAGGAGTAAAATAACCATTTGGGATTACTCTTCCACTTGTAAAGGCTGTTCTACTTTATTTCACAGCTTCCTCTCACCAAGTTTTATTTCTGCACTTCTGAAAATTAATTAAAATAAAACACAAAACCAGGTTTGCAGTCTGGAAATAACAATATCGTTTGAAATATCAAGAATAAAATATAAACATAAATATATGTTTATATTTATATATAAACATATATCAAATATATATATAAAATATATCAAGCAGGTAAGAAAATAAACCCAGCTTGGTATGAAAACCAAGCGTTAACCCCCAACCTGAGAATTAAGTTATATACTGAATTCTAAACCTATCTGCAATGCTAATATTTGTGTTCCTGAATAATAAAATCAATATAATTGCCTATGTGCTGCATACAAACCACATAAATAGAAATTTCACTGCAGCACAGCTGGATTATTTAGGAATTTTCTGCTATCTTATCTGCAAAACTGTTGCTAGTAGAGCTGCAACTGAATTTGCATCCTTTATAACCTCAACAAATTCCCGTGCATAGTACAGCTCCTCCTCCTTTTCCCCATCCCTACATCTACCAATACATTTTTCTAAGTAATGAGGAAGAATATAAAGAAAAAGACTGAATTTCAAAACAAAGTCAATTTTCTGTTCCCAGTCCGAAACAAGTAAGATGACAACTACTGCACGTTAAAAGCTCTGTGAACGTTTAATTTCAAGTCTTCTCAAGTGTACTGAATGAAACTGCATTTCCTTACGAGCCAGTGATTCTGGATCCTCTTTTTTTCTTATACAACCAAAATTTCAAAACAGGAGATAAAAGCCACCAACGTAGAAAATAAAGCAAACATGATGCAACTCTTATAGAGCTGCACAAAAACAGTGGCTCATGCTGACAAAGAAAAAGGAAATGTTCTGAAAACTAAGATCAGCTGAGCTTTTATCATTATTACGTCTGTGTTGCCTGCATTTATGACAGAAGGGAAGAATATTGCAGGACTGAGTAAAACTTCTCTCACAGATCACTTTCACATTGTCATGTGGCTTCTGGGATATTATCCAAATATAAAAATATTCATAAATAGATGCATAGCAAAAATAGCAACCAAGAATATTGTGCAAAATGAGCGTAATAAAGACCTACAACACAATTTGAATAATCTCAGGAATATTAATACATCTCCGGGCTGTCTGTTTAAATATTAATAATGTTTTAAAAAGTAATTTCAGTCTTTCAAAAATAGACATATATTGTAATTGTACTAAGAATTTTTAGCCTGCACTGAGATTTAATATTCTTGCTACTGATTGAAAAACATATGAATACCATCATTTCTGTTTTTCCAAGATTAAAAATGCAATTTGAAGCTTCAGTTTTACATTTTCTGATGTGGCCTGAAGTTGAAAAAGATAATGTGGTTTGTGACCCTCTATGCCAATTCACCAGAATATGAAGCAGTAAAATGACTTAAGCAAGATTCATAATGGAAACATAAACATATAGTAACGCAAGACAGTAACTGAAAGATGTTTGTTTCTTTTCTCATCTTACCTGCATAGGAATATGGTGGATGATACAGAGCCATAACACCAGAGTACCTACAGAAGGCACACGCTCAAATCACATCACACTGGATTTATGTGATGAAAAGGTAGTTTTGCTCCATACACTGGTCCAGTGGCCCAGACAGCTCAAGACTCAGCTCTAGAAACGCAAATATGACACTTTCACCCTAAGAACGTCATGTTGTTACAACATCTCAATGAACAAAGGAAGCCCAGGAAATGAAGCACCAACTACTTTAAAGGACAGAGAGGAAGGATATGTATGCTCTGAAGAAAACAGAACTCCACTCAGGTCCAGGTATGATGTTCTCCTGCCCCAGCAGTTCCTCCTCAAGCTTGTAAAGAAACTGAATAAAGAAGTCCACACACTTGCCAAGGACTCTATTTCCCACCATGACACCTACTGAATTAAAGTGGCAAAGTCCAAATGGATAATACAAACCCCACTTTCCCCCTTTCACCAAACGAAGCCATGCTGGTAACACTAAGTTCTAACCTTTTAAAATAAAGACGACAACAAACAAAGAAATCAACCTCAGCTTATCACTAGAAACTGAAATACAAAACTCTGCAGTTCAGTTTAAGAGTAGACCATGGCAAGAAGAAAGCACACGCAGCCCTCATTTGTGGAAAGGCAGGAAACCAAATAAATAATTTGTCTTCTATTGCTAACTTACATTTAAAGGATGTGATTTTGGAAAGAATTTGCCTGTCTGCCACCAACCATTCCAGGGAGTTTCAAAGTTTAAAAAAAAAAAAAAAATAGCAATTTAGGAAAGACTAATAAATGAAGGTGAAATCACTATGTAATAAATCGAGATGTCAATTATTTTAACAAAGAACAACTAGTGGAACCATTGACTTAACTTCATTTCTAAGCACTTTACTGCACCAATAATTTTTGTTGACAGAAGGTAAGGTTATTAGAAAATTCAATTGGAGATTGAAGAAATTTAACTATTAAAAGACCCTTTATGAGAAATTAATAACAAAATAAGAAAATCCTTGTGTTTCAAGGCATTTAGGTAAATTATTTCAACCTGGTTGACAATAATAAGGTAAATCTTAGTTTTAACCTTAACATTTCTAGGTAAAGTAAAAAAGGTAATGACCTACACACTGTATTTAAGCTTCTATACCTACCTTCGCATTCAACGAGATATATTTTCACCCTACTGAAAACTATATGGTGACACCTGCAGATCACATTATTCCTTTTGCACATGGAACACTATTAGTTGTGATGGAGCAATTATAGATGTCCCAGCTTATTGTACAATTCCATGTTTTAAAAATCCCTCCAACTCCAGAAGGGTAATTATTTGAGAACCTTGGGTTTAACTTGTATTTTAATGATTCTTAGTTTGGTTTGAATGACAAGTAAGCTGAGACTACACAGTTCTGACCATTGTGCCCATTCAGAAGTGTTTCCGACATGCCTTTCTGCTCATTCCTTAAACCTCCAGCACTCAGTGGATGCCAGGAGAATGAGCTTCTCCTAAATAAACTGGGAGACATTCGGGGATCTCAAAGATCTGGTGGCCAAGAATAAGTACCAACATTTTGTGGTTTCATGGAATACAGTCACTGATATGGCGAAAGTCCAGACTCATCAGTCAGACTGGGATCCTTCAGCTTCAGTGTTGGAATAAAGCAAAAATCAGCAACTCATTCCCATAGTACAACTTGTTTCAACATTTCTCAACTTGGAAATAGCTTTCTAACAGCACGCTTCTCAAGAACCTTTAATAATCCATTTGTAACTCCCTGTGGGTTTCCAACACCAGCAGAACAAGCTATGGATCCAATCACAGACTGCATCAGTAACTGTTTCACAACTTTCAAACGTGTCTTCGTAAGCGTCCAAAATAAGGCCACAAGTAATTTTGGCAAAGTGTACTACATCATATTCCCTCTGCCTTCAGTACACAAATCACTGCTCATCGTGCCTGATTATTCCTCTACTTCGTAATCCAGATTTCATTTTTTCTTTCATTCTACTACTTTTGCCAATCCTTTTTTTTTTCTTCCCAGGCATACCTACAAAACTTCTTTATCAGAGTTAAGCTCATTTCCCAATCATAGTGTGCTTTTGCTGAGATGTCAGCAAATTTGCAAATGAAAATAGAAGCCTCAGAATAGTCAAGCCAGATGGTCTGATGGGGAAGCCATCTCTAAGGAAGGCAGACTTGAACAGAAACTCTTTGGCAACCAACCAGAGCAAGATATTTGCTGCTTTTTTGTCAATTTAAGGTCTATGACACACTGCAGCTGTCACGGTGAAGGGCAGACAGAAAAGGCAGTCTAATGACTACAAAAACGCATTAAACCGTACAAGTTTTATAAAGTATTCACTTGGCATCTGTCTTATGTAATGTGTCTCCATATTGTACGAGGAATTTCTCTCCTTCCTCACTCTTTAGAGAGATATGAAGTTTAATGTACTGACTGGTACTTAACAATCAGATTTTGTCAGCTTTTGTGCTGAATGGCATCTTCTTTCTCCCATTGACTTTCACGGCACTATTCACAGTGTAAATTATTGCCTCATTTTCAGTGAAGGTGACAGATCCGTGTGCTAGCTCAGAGCACTGAACTCGGGAACTATGTGCTGTCAGGCAGATCACCTTGATGCCACATAAATCCTCACTACTATCACAAGGGGCACTTCCACATTCTGCCTGCCTCCCTTCTGCTCCTCCTAATACTTACATATATATATATATGTATATATATATGTGTGCGTGTGTGTACATATATACACACACATATATATGTATATGTGTATATATAATTTGCAAATTGGGTCGTTTGCTGAGGAAGAGGCAGAAGGGGTGTCCCCGATCTGGCTCTCAAGGGAGGCTTTAGGAATAAACTGCCCAAACTCAGGTAGTTTCGGCATCAGTCTAAGCATCATACGTCAGAGTAAAGGCATCAGGTAAACACCAGCCTACTCAGCAGAAGAGAAGAACAGAAGTAAACAATGAATATATATTAACCTCTGCCACATCAGGTAATTTCATAACCACTATCCAGGTGCACTGCTGTATATTCAGATGCGCTGCTGAGTGGATGCTCCCTGTTACAGAAGAAACTGGAGCAGCGCCAAAATCAATAGATTTCCCATTTTAAACGAGAACGGATGGAGCACAGGGAAGAACAGAAAATGTTTGCTATTTAATTTCTGCTGCATGGTTTACAGTGGGATTGTGCCGATTTCCCTTAGGTTCTGTCCAAAAGGACAGGTTTCTTCCTTCATATATCACTTTTCATTCATATTGAATTTTATATTCACTGTTCCATCTGTATCTTTAAGCTATTTATACTAATAGATCTCATTATTCCATCAAAAGTAATACAGAGTTGGGAAAACAGTTCCGAAATACAAACTTGTCCCTATGAGTACCCTGACGGGGTCTATGTGTATATAAATATATGTATTTCCAAGCCTTAACTATTTATCAGCACTGAACGTGTAGAAAGTGCACTGATTTATGTGCTATTTACAGTCACACAGAAGAAGAGTGAAAACAATTCCATAATTTATCAACCTTTGGTAGTCTTTAACTCGCCTTCCAGTGTCAGTCTGATCTGACATACACACTTGCTCTCTACAAGACAGCTCAAGGACACCTAAGCAAAAACCTACGCTCTCACGTACAGGTAGCATATGCCCATGTACTGGCTAGAACAAACACAAGAACAAAAACTCCAACCTCTTCCAATTTCTTCATCCTACCGCTTGCCCCGTATCTTTCATCTACAGCTCTGCTCTTCTGCAGGTAAAGCCCTATGAAAAGCTGAGGTTTGACCGGTTGGTGCTACAGTGCATCAGGAAAAATCATGTCCACAGCAGTGAAAACCAAAGTGTTAAGGTACCATCTGGTAAAAATTAATTGATTCTCAAACAAATCATTTCCCTCAGACCAACAAGAGACTTGGACACGTTACTAAAACACGCAAAATTATAACATCTAACTCAAATTGCAGTGAACCAAGTTCATCTGAGTGCTTTCACTGTTGACAGCAGCTATACAAGGGCCTGATTTAGTTCAGCAAACCATGTTATTCGGTTGAGAATCGATTCATTTGTGCCCAAGAAGTTAGATAGTATCAACTGGAGATTCTGTGATTCTATGAACAAAATTCCGAAACAACTGCCGGTTTAAAAACTTTGTTTTCGTTACGTGGCTATTGAAAAAGACATTCAGGTCAGATGTTCGAGATCTCGATCAGGCAGACAATTAATGGAAGACGTTAGCTGAAGAAGCCTATCCATCAACAGGAAGAACAAGCACCTGAGAGGAGTAGGCTGGAAGACCTTCAAACAAAATTCACCTCCACTCTATCGCGACGAGAAAAACCACATTCATTTCAGAAAGAGCAATAATACAGCATTTCTTACAGCACTCCAAACACAGGGCATGATAAGATGCTATTTTAAATATAAAGTTCTGAACCACTTTGTATAACCCAGCCCAGAACACACACCAATATTTTAGATCTCTTCTCATCATTAGGGGAAAAAAAAAATATCTAGGAAGCACAGTTGCATTCTTCATTCAAATGTGAGGAACTGAAATAAAAATGTCATTGTCACTAAAGAGAAATAGATTTTAAAATAGGCTGAAACATTTGAGTTTCAAGTCTAGCAGTAAGCTCATTTCCTGGAAATATTTAAAAATCAGCTCCTGAATAAATCACCCTATTCCTCCCTTACTCTTTATCACCTTCAGATTTTATATATCCTATTTTTTCCTGACATAATAATATATTACTGAAAACACAATTGCATCTGTCTTAAAGAAAAGAACAGGTTTCTTAAGTAATTTCATCTCGTACAAGAAATCATTTAAAATAACATTACAGCTCAAGTAAATTTACAGTTCCTGCAACCAGCATAGAGTATGTATTTTCCACTTTAATTTTAGTTGTGTATATAATGAATTTCACAGATTTTGCTGATACAAACACTACCCATTCCGAAGAATTTCCTTATCAGTAACAGCAGCAGAGATGAAAATCTGAAAACAATGTAAAGTGAGACTAGAAGAAGTAAATTAAGAATGAATGATTTGGACTTTAAAAATCAACTAGAAGAACTATCATCTATAAAAAGAGAGGCAGAAAAAATATCATCATAGCTATATTGTATACACACGCATGTAATCTGCGCACAAATATACATATACTGCTATTGTAACATCTAACACGTTTATTTTGACCTTGGGGATAAAATAATGATATAAAAAAATCTACGCCCATGCACCTTTTGAAAATACGTTATCTGCAAAAACGTGAAGAATAAAAAGGAAAAGAAAATGGAGGCATTTACAGGTTAAGACTAAAGACCTTAGATCGCTCATATAACACAAATATCCGTATGTATACAATAATGGCTTTACACTGTTTTGTATCACAATTTCTGTTACAGAATCGGAAGCCCCCAGAGGTCTCTGCAGGCAGAGCAGGTTGCTCAGGGCAGAACCCAGGGGAGTTTGGAAGAGCTCCAAGACATCAAGTTCCCCCGTGAGCCCCTCTTTTGGCTGCTCTGATGGTAACAATACACCAACAGAACCATGCACATCCCGTCCTAAGGACGCACCTGTCCACCTCACCAAAAACTTCAGATAATCTTAGAATCACACAACCATAGACCAGTTTTGGCTGTAAGTGACGTTAAAGCCCATACAGTCCAAACCTCCTGCCACGGGCAGGGACACCTCCCGCGAGATCAGGCTGCCCAAGTTCATTTACTTTAGTCTTGCTTAGTTTTATTAGTTCAAATCTGTTCAATCATGAATTGATGAATATATGAAACGGGACCTAAAAACGTGAAATACCTAAGATAACCTAAAGTAGCAAAATATCCTACGATTAAATGAACAAACTGTGTATAGTTTTGGCATCAAGAACATAGAAAGAATTTGCAGATTATTTAAACTGAATTATGTGGCAAATCCAATTATGAACAGGGAGTTTTTAGAAAGCAGTTTAAATATTCTAGTCACAGGCCTAACTGCTTTGCAATGAGTTCTGAACACAGTTAGTTATTTTACCAGTTCACCACTGTGTGTGTTTAATGCCTAATTTCAGCATAACGAATGTTGTGATATTCCTAAATTATAAAGCACCATTTTTTTGCTGTGAGAAATGAAAAGGTGAATTTGGCTTACCTTCCTCTACGAATTATTCAGGATATTAATAGTTTGCCAGTAGACTAAATTAGAAATCCCGGTGAGCATTTTTAGTGTTCCAAACCTGACGCAGGTTTGGGGTACTTTTGTTTTGTTTGGAGCTTTTGTTTGGATTTTTTGTTCATCCAGCAAAGCCATTGCTTGACTCCAGTGAGGACACCTTCTGAAGCTGCAGTCAGTGATTTGCGGCACTGTAACTTCACCGCTTGCCGTCCCATGTTGACACGCAATATCCTTAGAGGACTGAGGACCACAGTCTTAGGACTGAAAGGAGTCACCAAAGCTTTCAATGGAATCAGGTGACCAGTTGAAATAACGGTCACCAAGTCTGCTCCAACATCAGGATGGCGAGCTGCCATCCACCACAGCACAACTCCACAGCCCCAGGAGCTGGTGAGTCCTCTGAAGTCAGGACTTCAAAATGGATATAGAATATGTATGGATATATGGGTGGAATACATGAGTTATTCATTTTCATAACCTTCTACTGAATACCTACGACACAAAAACTACCAGCTATGTATCTCCCAGACAGTCGATCTCGCACTGAGAATAAGAGAAATAAAAGCACGTTTTTGTTACAAAAAGCTGTTTCATAAGGAAAAAAAGGGCATCATCCAATACTGAACATCTCTTTGTTACAGAATCCTCTTGAAATCTGAATGATACTCCAAAGGCATTTTCAACTTCAAACCATAAAACTATCAAACAATAGTTGAAAAGTTCTAGTCTCTATACAATAACTAGTCCAAAAATTAAAATACATGCAAGCTACTTTCACTTGCGGAGAAAGATGTGGAGAGGAAGCAAAGATACCATCAGTCACGACAGCCTAACATTAAACTACAACATCAGTACCAACAAAAAACGGATATTGATTGCAGTTTATGTTACCTTCTATGGAAACATAAACCAGCCTATACAGAAATATTCTAAATTTGAACAGTTTACGCTAGGTAAGTTACTGAAAACTAATTCACAGTATCTAACAACATTTTTATATGCCCTCAGAAACCTCTCTCTTGAAGATTCTTCATAAGTAAAACTGCATTTGTAGGGAAGGACAGAGGACAGACTAAATAAGCTTCTCAATTAAAACTTCAAAGGTAATGAGGCAGCTGACTACCTTCATTTCTGCCATAAATGGGTATCATTTGAGAACTGATCTTAGTTTTTCTTCTCTCAGAAATAACACTTATCTCTTGCAGTATTACCTTCTCAGAAGAAGTTGTCAATATCTGCTAGTCTATGAACATTATGAAATACATTCCCCTCACATTTTATAACTCGGACAATGATTTTTGCTGCGTTCTTAGCTAGATGAGCGTCTATATGGAACAGCTTTCTTCCTGTGCTAGCAGAACCTGCATACTATGGGAACTGGTAAGGCCAGAGAAGCTGACACATGGGGTTTTTTTTCCTCTCAGTATCAGAAATTGAAAAACACATTCCATGAGATGACAGTATTAAATGTTAAGGTTCACAAACAGAAAACTGCTGGCAGATATAAATAGAAGGGATCTAATCTACATGGCAAATTTTAACACTGACTAAACTGTCCACATCCATATAATTAGCTAAACTATGCATCTTAAGTTTTAAATCATTAGTATCAAGAACATCACAAATGCAAGAACATAAACACCTTCCAAGAAGTCTGTAGCCAGCTGATAGCAGACTGTTACTGCTGGAAAACATTCTGCCAGATAGAACTGGACAGTTTGTTGTATCTTGAGAAGTCTTTGAAACAGGTGATAGAAATTAATTCCTGAAGTTTCATCTCCTAATACGTATTCCATTGTGCAGTGAAACAAAGTGAAAAAATTGGTATATAAGCAGTCCAAATGAAGTATTAATTCCACCTCTATAAAAAAAAAACCCAAAACACTACATTAAGCAAATAGTTAACCTGAGCAGACCACCGAGGCGTCACATCGCGGAAATACAATTCCACAGCACAAGCCTGCATCCCAAACCAAGAAGTACAACGCTAGATTATACACAGATAATTACTTTAGGAAAAGGTCTATAGAAGTACAAAATGTCTAAACAGGGATATCTGGAAAACTAATTCAAAGTAAAATTAATTTTATCCCAGGAGAAAGAGTAAGTCTACCCACGGCAGAACCAGCGTCAAGATCTCATGCACCAAAATTATCACAACTTTGCAACGTTCAAACACATCCAAAGTGCCAAACAGAGACGTTGTCTACTGTGGCTCTTTAAATACCCATAGCTTTAAATTGTAAATGTGTAGTTCTACTTCTTGAAAATTATTTCTTTTTTTTGTACAAAACATGAGATAATTTCATGAGGGCGTAACATAACAGAAATAAAGGCTTTTTACAAGAGTACTGCTTTTATGAAAGAGGGAAAATGGAACTAGGTTAGATCATGAATTCTTAAAATGAGATGGGGAGACTGGGAGATGAATGACACCTTAACATCTAAGGGCCTTTTTGTGTCTGTTCAGACACAGGAGCTGCTTCTAGTGCCATAAAAGCATAGTAAAAGCTGTGGAACTCCTGAACTACACTGATCAGTAAATACGAAGAAGACAGAGTTGAAAATTGGCCATATCTTACATCTCAATACTTTTACTATACATTTTTTGATCATGGAAATGAATTACAGGCCATAATTTGTCAGTAAATGGTGTACGATGCTAACAATCGATTTCCCAATTGTTGCCCATAACACAAAGGACACAGTAGCCGCAGAAGAACTTCTTAAAATCTGAATGACAACTCAGAGCTGTGTCTATCTAGATACAAACCAAGGACCACGATCCATTTCAGTATGTTCTGGCCCTAACAGGAAGAACACCATTCTTCCACCTCCAGAAGCAACAGTCTGTGTTGGAAGGCAGAGAGCAGGTTCTAAAGATAGTGGAGGTGAAACACAGCATCCTACATAAAAATCTCCTTGTTCAGCTGTTAAGTGTCATTCAAACTCCTAGGAGACATCAAGTGAGGGACTGCATTCATTTTCTTTGTACGGAGATGGCAAATGACAACACATATTGATTCAATGACATATAAAACCAGTAGGTGTCAAGAAGAATAAGCATTCCCTTTTTCACTCATGCTGTTTTGAACCATTTCATAATCTATAACACATACATTCAGAAACACATCCGTAAATATCAACACTAAATCACTTACAACAAGCATTAAATAGTATTTCACTGGCAGGGCATATATTATTTTCTGGCATGTAAAAGATAAGGCTTTATTTCCATGCATCTGAATACCAGAGCAACTTATTTCAAACCAGTAAAAAAACTCAAGTAACTAGAGTGTTAGATGTGGTGCTTTCACTCATATCAGAAATTGCAACAAAACAATGAACCCAGCTTGACCTCAGAAATATATGTAATGAACTAGATAAAACACATCCTAGATCTAGGTATAAACCCACCAGGCTGTACCACTGGCTAATAGAGAGCTTACTTGCCTTTAAAAAGTCTTGAATGCTTTTTATTTGGGAGTTATTCTATGCCTGGCTGGTCCCCAAGAGCCTGATTTGACTTGTACAGGCTGTCGGTGGGCCCATGGAGTCATTATGGCAGCTGTATATAAATGAAGTGTATGAAATAGCCTTGATAGTCTCCCTTTTCCTTCTCCAGGAAAAAGAAGCACTGCATAGATAGTGAAGGTGAAGCTCACCCTACACCCACCTTGTACTACTTTTCTTGCAGTCAGTCAAGTTGATTTTAGATCAGCTTTATACTGCAGTTGCAGTCTCCATTAAGCAAAGCATATAAAACCAATATCTAATTCCTCTTTGTTTCCACACATACCCTGTCTGTACTTGGGTTTGGCTCATTACACCTACTAAGGTCAATGTATAAAACTAGATTTCATAAATATTTGTTTTGAGTTGCACTATGATTTCCTATTTATCACCTACGCAATTGCTCTCTGTAATAATCAAGGATTAACAAGATAAGAACATATCCATTTGTATCCATTACTTCAATCAGCTTTTCTCTCCTTCAGGCTCACCTTTCCTCCAATGAGGTAAAACAACTGGCTCAGATTTAAAATCTAGTTGGTACAGCTGAGGCTGAGGGTTAAAAGTTGCTCTGGTTTTCCTTCTTGAGAAATGCTTTCTTTAAAGCACAATGAAGTTTGTGAGTATCAAGTATTGGAGAGTATAAAAAGCCTCATGTAGTACATAAACACTGGAACTAACGAAGTCTGGATTATCTCTGGATGTGCATCTTAGAGTTGACTGCCTCGAAAAACACAGAACTTTTTCTATCCTCAAAAACATACTTGAAAACACCACACTGTTGATTATCCTGGTGTTCTACAGAGGTCCAGTTAGTCTTCAGTGCAGCCTTTCCCTTGGGGCACTGCTAAGACCCTCGTCTCGTAACTGGTCCGCTGCGACCCAACTACAGTTCTCCCCCAAAACTCAGATATCTATAATATCTGATAGACAAAGAGTCTATTATTCATGGAAGTCGGTAATCCATGCCGAAGTATAGCCTGCAGTAGTTTCAAAGATTATCTACCTTCCTATTGTAAGAAGGAGGCAGCAAGCTGGAGCTCAAACAAAAGAACAAAGATCATGAGGTGACTTTTGGAAAAGTATGACATTAGTTTTAAAAAAAAAAAAAAAGAAAAAATAAGGCTCTAGGATTTGTCAGTAAGTGCGTGGCACTTTGAAAGGCTCTCATCAGGGTGTATCTTTAATAATACATCCACGGATACTTCACAGAGAGCTCAACAGTCCTGTTGAGGAACCCAAGGAGCAGCATCCGAGTAAAGAGATGGGAAGTCTTTCACTCAAGCTGAGCCTAAGCAATAACTTGAAAAATTAAGCCTAAGACAGTTGTAACCGCTCAGTGTTCAAATATCATTCTGGTTTAAACTTGTACCATTTTAACTGCTACATGTGTGGAGAAAATATATTTTTTAAATTTGACACTACAATCGCTAATGTCAAGAGAAAAGGTGAGAGGAAAGGCATACCGCAGCTGAAACACGTCCGGTTCCCCTTATTCGTCTACATAAGGGTAAAATAAGAATTAGTATTAGAAGAACATGGGTTGTTTGATATTGTTTCTTCAGCCTTCTATGAGACACCAATCTGCAAACCTGCTAAATTTCCAGATAGTTCCACGTAAAATACCCAAATTATTTAACATTTTCTGCTTAGGATGCCATTTCTATCAAGATAACACGTATATTGATACACTGCTGATGTCAGATTCTCGTCCAAAAATAGTATTTTTATTAGTTGTTTCAATGCACAGATGATTAATAACTGATTTGAAAGCCTCTTGGGGTATGTTTTCAACCTGTAAGTTATCCTGGGAAGAGTGTGTTCCTGGAGGAGAACACTCATAGGCCTTTATTCTAAACTAACTCCACTAACTGCTTCAAGCTGCTTTTCTGTATGTATTATTTTCTAGCTTTTCACAAATTTGGGAACAAACTATTACCCTTTTGGCTGCCAGACTAATCATTAGCAAAACTCTACACGTGCCAAAAATACTAGAACAAGGGAAGAAGAGGGAGAGGGAGAGATAAATAACATTCACTAACAACTTATATATTTTCATTGACTTTAAGTTCTCCTTCCTTCAGAGGAAAACAATTCCTGAGGCTTATATCAATACAAAGTATTGATTTTATAATGATATAAAACCAGATACTGTTAAATCTATTAAAGCATACCAATATTCTTACAGGCACACAAACTGCTCTCACATCCTATGTATAAGGCAAACTGTGAGACAAACAACAACTGGAAACCCCACACAGAGAATTCAGAGCTTCCTTTATTATCCGAGGGAAGCATTTTGAATAAGATGCCTGAGATGCCATGCATTCAACGCGACTGAAGTTTGGTATCAGTTCCCCTCATGTTACCAGTATGCTTATTTTTTGATTTGCTATCTTTTTAATGCAAAATTTTTTATCAATGAACAAATGTCTGAAAAGAATGAATGAATAAAAGAAAGGTGAAACTTTTTTTTTTCTTGTTTTCTTTAAATGCTATAGCTGATTTCTGTTTGGAAAAACACATCCTTTCTCTTATACCAATTCTCAAGGCTTTCTTTAACTTCAGAAGCCAGGAAGAGGAGGAACCCTGTTAATAAAGCTACACCTGAACGCAAGCATTTCCCACTCAGGGACCATACACTCCCTCTGCAAGATCTCTTTATACAACTCACAATAGGGAGATACCAGAAAAGGGGCAGGAATTTTTATTTCTAACATTAAAATTTATCAGACATCATCATTTTCAATTCAGCCATTAGGAAATATAAAAGCCTAAAAGCCTAAAATCAGAGAATACAAGAACACACCTTCGCAATCCCGTTCGATAAGACGCTCAGACAAGTAACTGCAGCAATCCAATGAATTTCACTAACTTTCCATACTTCTTTGCCTCACGCATCCTTCCAAGAGACTTAGAAGACAAAATGCTCTACACACCACCAAGTAAAAAAATACAATTTAAAAGCAAGTGTATATTTTTGGACAAATCAGTAACATAAATCCTATTTACAGAAAACAATTCTTTATGTCCGTTCTTTCTCAGAGATGGGAGTACGGGGCTGGCAGCCGCAGTGCCGTGGCTAACAACACAGTGTTACGCCGTACAGACGCCGAGAGAACACCATATTCATTTAACACTGATTTACGATGAGATTCCACATTAGAAATGGCTAAGTGTTCACAGAATCAATTAAAGTTTATGGACTGGTATATTGTCGTATCCATACCTGCCTGGGCCTTTAGCATCTCTATCAGGATAAACCTGAAAACGAGCAACAGGCCACAGAGATAAAGACTTCGCCTCTTCTCAGGATTATTTCTGCAACTAATCATGGCAGTGATTAGTACAATGCGGCAAGCAGCAAAGCAGCAAACATCCGAGATACAGGGCACAGCATTAGTTTCAAAGTGATTAGTTTTTTGCTGCATTACTCAAATTAACAGATAACTTTGCTTTGCTGAAAGACATTTGGAAGATCATGTTGGAAATTTATACGACTTCTGATCATAAAAATCACAGAAGTTAATTAACCAAAGTGAGTGAACTATTTTTTTTTTTAAAGTGAACTTCTAATTTAGAAAGAATAAAAGGTTTAAAAGTCATAAAAGCACTTTAATCTATCTTACTGCTTATCATAACATTTTCAACTTTTGGCCTGTCTCACCTCTTATGGGGGATTCCATCACAAGAGAAGAAAGGATGTGCTCCTCTTACAAAACAGAGGCACTTTCAATGACAGCTTCCAAAAATTGGCCTTTTGTACTTCAACAGATTGACTATAAAAGCTCACTGTCAACCAGCAGTAACAGCAACCTCAGGATACAAAGACTGAACTATTAACTGTTTACAATCTGTTCAGTGCTTTGCAGCAACGTCATTCTAAAAAACATAAAACTGCATTTGTTCTTTTTTAAGTGCAAGCGTAAAACATTTAGAGTCTACAGTAATGGAATAGGTGACTGACAGTTTCATTCTTCATTTCTCTATTATAATTGATAGTTAAAAATTGGGGGCAATTACAGTGAATACTTTTGCACTGGTCTCCAATTTGGACTAACCAGAACTGCAGGCTGGACAAGCCAAGATCAGCTCGACTTTGCTGTTGTAGAACTATCAAGAATCATGGAATCATAGAACAGTTTGGGTTAGAAAGGACCTTAAAGATCATCTAGTTCCACTGATCAAGAAGCAGGTCAAGTGCATGTTTCTGATCCCAGACAAAACTAAAGACACTGGAAGCAGAGTTGAATGATTTATGAAACAAACATCAATCTATTCCCAAAATAGGGGGAAGAGTCAAATACCTCCAAATACTTTAATTGGCTACAGAAGCCTCACTAGCATTATTTTCCACTTAAAAAAAAAAAAATATATATATATATATATACACACACACACACACAGACACACACATATAAACTAAGAAAGTATAAAAGGTATCTACTCATTCTTCAGTGATGGATTCTCAGGCAACTCAAACACAAATGAAGTGTGGCCCAAAAATGCCCAAATACCCATCAGCTCCCTCTGGCTTGCACATTTACCAGTTTGATCAGTAAGTGAACTAAAATTTATAGTAAATCTTAATGAGATAAAAAGCTGAAACACTTGTGCAAACTGAAATAACCAGGACAAAGCCAAGACATACAAATATTTCCTAAACTATCTAAGACGAGTACTGTGCAAAGATGCAGGTAAGTACTTAGGATTTTGCACTATAAATACTCTCTGGAAATTATCTTTTCGCATGCATATGAATGTCTGTAGGCTCAGGACCTAAAGTCACCCAACTGCATTTGGACAGTGAAAGAACATATTCAGAATCCTGCAAGAGAATCACAGCACACCAAATGCAATTTCCTTTCAATTTCCATATTTTGTATTTACAACGTCTGAACAGACACCAGTTCCTCAGAAAATGATGGCATTATCACTGTGCTTTCTAATTTCTGCAATAGCAGGTAGCAACTTACTTTATGCATGTAGATGTGCACACACACACACACACGTATGCAGGCACGTATGTAGACTTACATGTCCATATACACACCCTGACAGAGCCACTCCGAGGTCAAGCAATAACTGCCATAGCTTTCACAAGAACCTTCTTATCGATCATCTTTTAGAAAACCCTTCCGTAGCACGACAGGATGTAACATGTACTATTAATTATTCTTCAAGAAAATTCTTCACTTAAAGCAAACAGAAAGTAAAACCTTCCAAAACAAAGAAATACAACCTAACAGAAAATGTAGAACAAAGAGTATAATTCTGTATTAACTATAATACCTGAAAGTGGTGTTACACAGAAAATAACTAGGTTAAACATAAGATCATGTGCAGGTACATAACTTGATTGAAGCATTCATTTAATATAACTTAAGTATCTCCAAAATTCTGATTACCTGATTAGGGTAGATTGTTTGCATTTTGATTTATTGCTTCAAGATCAGTGTTCATTAAGTCACTTAATATAATGGCACCCTTACAGCTGCTACCCTACTAAATGTAATATTTTTTCCCCAATCCTCTCTGTAGCATGGTCTACTGTTACATTAAAAACAGTGTGGACTCATTTATTAATCATGACCACGTTTTCCAGGTATAAGCATTATCAGAAAGAATTCATAACGGTTTAAATCACACAATCGTTTAGCTTGGAAAGGACCTTTAAGATCATTGAGTCCTACCCTTAACCTAACACTGCCAACTCTACCACTAAACTATTCCCTAACCACCACATCTACATGTCTTTTAAATGTCCCCAGGGATGGAGACTTCACCACTGTCAGTAAAGAAATTTTTCCTGACATCCAATCCCAACCTCCTCTGCTCTAAGTTGAAGCCATTTCTTCTCATCCTATCCCTTGTTACTTGAGAGAAGAAACCAACACCCACCTCAATACAACCTCCATTCTGGAAGATGCAGAGAGTGATGAGGTCTCCAGTCAGTCTCTTCTTCTACAAACAAAAGAGCCCCAGTTCCCTCAGGCACTCTGCATAATTCCTGGTCTCCAAACCCTTCCCCACCTCTGCTGCCCTTCTCTGGACATGCTCCAGCTTCTCAAGGTCTTTCTTGGAGTGAAGGGCCCAAATCTGAACCCAGGATTTGAGGTGCAGCCTCCCCAGTGCCGAGTCCAGAAGTACAATCCCTTTCCTGCTCCTGCTGGCCACCTCATGGCTGATCCAAGCCATGATGCTGGTGGCCTTCTTGGGCACCTGGGCCACCTCTGTCTCACATTCAGCTGCTGCTGACCAGCACCCCCAGGGCCTTTTCCACCAGGCAGCTTTCCAGCCGCTCTTCCCTGAGCCTGCAGTGTTGCACAGGGTTGTTGTGACCCAAGTGCAGGACCAGGCACTTGGCTTGGTTGAACCCCATCCTGTTGGCTTCAGCCTGTCCGGGCCCCTCTGCAGAGCCTCCCTGCCCTCAAACAGATGAACTCGGTGTCATCTGCAAACTCACTGAGTGTGCACTCAGTCTCCCTATCCACAGAACGGGTAAAGATATTAAACAGAACTGCTTAGACTTTATTTCATACACAGGAATTATTAACTGTATTTTGTCTCATAAATTTGAATTTTTTTGGTAGCCTAAAATATTATCAGGGATACCCTGAGGTAACCATGGAGGTCACCAATTCCTACTTAAAATCTTTAAACAAAAGTTTCATAATGACCTTCCTAGCAGTGTTTTAAATTTCTGGCTCCTAAATAGAAGTCTTAGTTTTCAGACCTTCTCTTAACCCTCAAATTGTACTTAAAATCAATGTAATTGCCCTGTAACTTAAAAAAAAAAAAATACAACTTTCTAAATTAGAATTGTAAATATAACACCTCATCTCTCAGCACCCGGATGCCAAACAATTGGCCAAATAAATACCTGGTTTAATGATTCTGGCTGATATGTTTTCCCTTGGCCCATTATCAAAAAGGAGAGAATAATCCTGTGATAATGACACATTATTAACTCAACCAACGGTCAAAAGGGATTACAATACCAGAAATGCTATAATATATGCTTACTATTTTGTTGTATTTATTTACGCTTTACGAGCTCAGGAAGACTAATAAGAAAGTATTATGTCAGAGACACAAAATATACAAGATACAATACACTACACATGACTTTCAGTAAATTGCTATGAACACCATGTTCTGTGGCACGTGGTGCATAACACGTTAGCAATACTGCTTCTACTCCACCAAAACACTGCACTGTTTGAAAAACTATACAGGAAACAACCATTATCTTTTAGATACAAAACAAGAAATTAGCAGCTGTAAATTCAGTTTATGAGTTATCAGATTTTCTAGTACTAATCAACACACAGGTGAACAGTGCTCATTTTTTGACGTAGGGAGCCAATGCATAATTAACATTCAAAACATCTTAAAAAAAGATTGATTCATTTTCCCAATTACATATATTAGTCTTAATTGAGAAAAGCCATATCCCATAACTGTGTTAATAACCCAGTAGTGATAAAATATGCAATGGCTTTTGTTAAATCCTGATTACAAAGGCATTACCTGAAAAACTCTGGTATGATTCTCTCATACAAAGCATTTTTTCATGTTGCTATATACTGTTAACTAATCTACTGGTACTTCTAAGAATTAAACAAATCAAGTTTTGCTATACTTCTTCGGTGGTATAATGCAACGCAGTTTGAAATTACTTCCACCAACTCGTATTTCATAGGTTTATTATTATATTTATTATTTTATTAGATTGCCCTGTGCTGTTTTGCTAAAGGATCAGACAACCTATCAACTCCTTTGCTATTGAAAATAAAGAATTTGTAATACAACTTTTATTAGCAGCCGTTTGTATGCCCAACTGTATGTATTGTTACTCATCACTTTTCTTTCTGTGGTTTCTCTCCAAAATCATTACAATTAATGAGAAAACTTCCATGGCCTCCAAGGGATTCAATCCATTAATCTTTCTGTTCCGTCAAGAAATGCTGATGTTTAAAGGGATCGTGTTCCTTGTTCTGTTTAGCTTCATTAAAACTGCTGTGGCTGAAGTACTTCAAAGGCACAGGGTTTGTAAGCTCTGAAGAAGCTTGAAAAGTTTTCCCAGTAATATATTAAAAATACGTGGGTTTAGTACAATAATGCTTTAGAGGTAGTGAGATAAGTACAAAAGATAACAAGAGAATGTGGTCAGAGAAGTACAGCTACAGAAAAATATCAGCCAATGCATCTCGGGAGTGGGAAGCAGAAGCTACAGCTCTCATTCTGCACTTTGAAGAGCATCCAAGTAGAGAATGTAGTATTAAATTAAGAACTGATTTCAACTACAAAAAATTACCATCAGAATGATAATAAATGTTTAGCCTTGACCCATTGAAAGAAGACAAATCACAGATAATGTCACTTGTGGATTAGTTACCTTTTAGCTAAACTTGCATTTTAGCCTTGACTCAAGATGGAGAAGGGGAAAAAAATACCCGACATATATGAATGCCAGAGAGCAAACCGATTTGTTCTGCAGCCTCTTTAATTTAGTATGTTTGCTGTGAGACTACCATGTAACCTTATATTATTTTATAATCCAATCCATTTTACTTGAACAACTACACAGTGACCAAAAGCAAAGTGCGCCGGCAGTAAGTAGCAAGAAATACATTTCCTTCACTTTAAAAGGCTGCCACACTACTAAAATACTGCCACCAATTTATACAACAGACCCACCTGAACATACATACGTGAATGGAACTTACATAAAGGTAGAAAGAACTAAAATCACAGGTTAAAAACCCGCATTTCTTCTTCATTAGAAGTTGTTAATATTGCAATTTTCAAATGAATCATTCTTTGAAACTGAATAGAGAGTATAAAAATATGTCATGCTTTTCACTAACGCAGAAAAAAAATCTTTTAGTACTAAGCATTAGAATAAAATGAAGTACATGATACATTTTTCTCTTTTTAAGCTATTTTTACACCCACTCACTGCATTAACTGCATTTTTCTTTTTATTTACCAAAAAGATTCATGCCCTGTCCTTTACCGGCACTACTTGCTCCCTGAGGAAAATAGCAAAACCAGCTTTCCCAGATCCCAGGGACTATCAATAACCACCTGGACCTCACTCCTATATATCATTCTAACGCTTTCGAAGTGGCTACTTGAAACACATGCACGTACAGACAGACACGTGGATTCTTTCGCTCTTCCTTTTCCCACTTGATATCTCACAAAGATAATACTAAGCATAAAGGCTCTTCTACCCCATGAGAGCTGTCATCTGAGAACAATAGGCTGAAATATCCCACTCACTTTCGGAGCCATTATTCAAAGGAAACAAGAAATTTCTTTTATAATCCAGAACAGGCATCAATTCTTCTCTGAACCATTTTTCACATCTCACCTCTAATTCTACAAATAAGCTTTTTAAATTTGCCAGGTGACCTCTTGGTCTGTCACGAGGACTCCCCTGGGCAGCACTGGAAACAATCCACACAGCAATTCCAGCTCCAGAAGAAACAAACAAAAAATTTGTGTGCTATTTCTTTTTTCTTACTGTTCCAAACTATTCCACTGTCCGTGCAAAATGATCACTTTGGTCCTCAGTAAATTCCTCCTTTTTTTTTCAGCCTAGGATATGGAAACACGGTGCTGAAAGTAACAAATTGGCATTGATATCATGAACTGTATTATTTCCAATGTCAGTCTAGCATGGATAGAATAATATCTTTCCTGTACATTTTGGGGACATAGTTTATTGGTCAGTCTGTAAGCTCTGACTTCTAGTATGTTCTTCAGAACATATTACAGCTCTGGCTTCTTTCCCTTAAGCCTTTAACACCCACAGTTACAGACTGAAGAAGTCTTCCCCCAGTCAGAAATACATTTCCTTTCCATATTCAGTATTTAGCTGCTCCTTTTATCCATCTCTTTCCTAAAGAAGATTTCCACATATAATACTTGATCACCATCTATAATTTGTCTTTGCTATTACTTGGGAATTAACCAAGCTATCTGAGCACTGGATAAAGCCTGACACTATTAGGGGACTGTAGCCATAGCCGTGTCAAATTCAAGAAGCAACCACTAACAATATTCTCCCTCTGAATACAGAAAGACATCGGTGCCATAAGTGTAATGAAAACAGATTATTTTTGTTCTAGTAATGCCTATATATGAAGTTTTTCTATCACCTTCTCATCCATTTATCTAGAGGAGAAAGTTTGTTTATCCTCACGCCGCATGAATCATAACAGTTTCAAAGAAAGCTACCAAACGAGGCTCTGGATATAAAACTTTATCCCAATGCTTCCAACTATGAATTTCAGCAGCCTGTTGTTTATTCTTAGATATCTACCAGGTATTGAGCACAAATACCCACGGCCCTTACTGGCATAGTCTCAGCAACCGTTGGGGTTCAGAATGTCTCAATTTCCTAACACCCTGCACCAATAAAGACAAATCATTTATTTCTGCTAGTAGCCTTATTCTCAGTTTACAATACTTTTAAAAACTCCTTTTTTTTCCCCACGTTACTCTTTAAAGACCTGAAAACTAAATTCCTTCATGGGAAAAAAAAATATCTTTAAAGTATATGGCATTAAGCAACTATGAAAATGACATCTATGGCCATCTCGTATAAGCACTGGGAAGTATATATTGGAATATATTAGATGTGGTCTCAGAAAAAAAACCAATCCACAACTCAGAGCTCTCCTCCTTTTCAAAAACGATCAAGGCAGACACTACCAATGTATCTATTTTTTAAACTGGCCTTAACATGAAGCTGAGAACAGTTTTCACTTCAGTGCTCTGTTCTTGCTGGCTAGTTAATGGGGACTGTGCAAGAGATGAAAAGAGAAAAACATCAGAACATTGAGGCTTATTAAAAAAAGACATTGTTTCTACCATATCGGTTTTGTTTCTAAATCTTATAGAACCCACAGGAATATAAAAGCTGAACCTCAGCATTTTACCGCTATTCACAGAAGGTATGCGCACACATCCCTTCCCCAGCCCAGCAGACAGCCACAAATAACAGTTCCAATTTTAATATTTATAAATCTTTAAATACACTCCTCATCCTATTAAGCCATATTTAAAATGAATGTTCAACCAATCCATTTCCATTAAACGTGACACTTTCACAGAGCTTCTGAAACACACACCAGAAAACCCAATCTTTGAACTATCAGACAAACAAGAAGCGTCTAAATATCCAGCAAACATTGCATTATCAGAATTAATTGGAAAAAACAGCTAATATTTCACTCTTTTGCCAGCGGCCGTGTGTGTCTTCAGGCAGGTAATGATTTCCCTGTGCTTCTATGCCCTTTCTATTTTCCATTCTTGGACTGTAAGCACTTCAGGGTAGGAAGTTAATACATTCTTTAGAGTCTGTGACTGAAAACCTGAACCTGAAAGGTTTTCAACACTGTTTTGAAGAGGATTCGTAACAGTCTAACACTTCAAGCCAAAACCCACCAAATTAGGTCCACCAGTTTAGTCTCTGATCAGCCATTACATCGTCAAGCAATCTTGGGCACATCACTTAACATCTACATACGTTTTCTTTCCACATGTAAAATAGGAAGAACAGGTGTTCCTTTACACGACAGCAAAGTTGGGAGGCTCAGCTCATTAAAGTGCCACAGATCTCTGTGTGGTAGAAGCTACACGAAATGCAAACACCCAATGCAAATATCCAAAAGATGTGCCAGCAAAAATGAAAATTATGTTCCACTTCAGCACTCCAGAAGGCTCTCCACGAGCTTATATTAAAATGACAAATCAAAAAGAACATTCAAATGTTCTAAATCACACAATTACTGTGAAAATGCAAAAAATATGGATTTCTTTCTAATCCAACTTGTCCAAAACTCACTCGGTTGGTCAGCCCAAGCATTGCTGGCAAAGGAACAGAGACTCTCAAAGACAGCAAAGGTCTGAGATCACGAGGCAGGGAAACCATCCGTAGGAAGTAGATTAAAAAGAGAAACCCCTCACATGTCAGGTCTGGGGGAAATAAGACAACAAAGGATTGAAAAGTCTTTATGATTTCCACCCCCGAGTGCACAGAGGCTAATCGAAAAGGGTGTGCATTTCCCACTGACACCTCCATGCCATCCCATCATTCCTAAATCAAGGCAAGTATTTTCTCTTTTATTTTTTGCGGTGCCTATCAGAGGCTTTGTTATACACATTATACGACCAGAGCTCTGAGAGGAGCCACTTGAAATCCCACAACCAGGATTAATTTATTACGGCAACTGAGACAAGGTACTGAGAGCGGGGCACAAACACTGTCCCCAAAGCCATCAGGATTCGCAGCCTGCGCATCGATATGCGGGGATTCAGCTATTTTTTTTCAGTCTGCCTTCCAAAACTCAAGGCCTCCATTTTCTCCTCCTTCTCTCCTGAGACAAAATGGACATGCTATACCGTCCCAGCTTTGCCTGGTTCATTTGAGACAAGCATCTATTAGTGAAATTCCCGGTCTGCTGCAGAGGGGTAAGTGACTGGCTGTGATCCTTCTGCATGCAGAGCGCAAGGCAAGAATAGTCCTGCTGGAAAAGTTAACTCATAGTTGACCTACAGGCACTTCAGTTCTTGTATGGATCAATTATATAAAGCCAACATGCCTAGAATGTAAATCCTTTGGAAACTGCATCAGTAAAGACAACAGAATAAGGAGTAAACATTTTTTTCAAATTATATTTTAATACATACAACAAAAAAAAATGTAAGAAATATTTTTTTATATATTCTTAATTTTCATCTTATTTTCATTCACGCTTTATTCAAAGACATAAAGTAGGAGCGTTTGGATAGACTGTGAAGAGCACCAGTAACTCGCACCCTGACGTCTCAGGAGACTGAAGAAACATCACGCGCTTGAACCACTAAACCTTCCCGAGGCTCCTATCTCAGCACTCGGACACCACTGTGGTGCTCACGATTTGGCCATCACGCCCACTGGAAAACATCTGCACACATATTATATAAAAACTGGGTGTTTCTAATTTTAGTCTTCAAGTTAAGCTGCATTACTTATCCTAGAATCTGTAACTGAAAAACTGTTTGTATATTTTAATTCCGGCAGACAAAGCTTCATTTATTTAGACAGCCAAAGAAGCTGCCTACGGTTTCAGCGGGTGCTGCTCAGCAACAGCAATACTGTGTTAGCAGCTCCTCGCTACATTTAGATGTCCACTCACGCACGGGTACAGACATAAAACTTTTTATAAATAAATACACTTTCAAGGTGACTTTCTTTAAACATTTCAATTCAAAGATAATGATTTTTGCCTTCTGGCATTTATTCTAAGAAAATATTCATTTTGCATGAGTAAGTCTGTGTTAAAGGCAAAAAGATGCCACTGCTGCCGTTAAAAAATAATTGGGGAATAAGAGGAAAGGAAGTTACATGTTTTCTAAATTCCTTTATAGATAATGTCAGGGGAAATTTGCCTTTAACTTCAAATCCATAAAATCTTGAGGTCAGCCTTGGGCTCCGTTCATCAAAGCTCCAAATCATTCAGGCAGAGATAGTGAATTTTTAAGGTTGTCATCTTTGTTCACTACCTTCATCTGTCTCTTAATGTTTGAAGGAGGTTTCCTGTATGTAGAATAGAAGAGTACAGAGCAGACACCTCATTGGCTACTACCGAATTGCCAGTTTACCCTGTGGCTTATGCTGACACCTTGCAGAGAGCTGTTAATACACAGAGCTTTAGTTTATTATAGTAGAAGCATATAGACCTTGGATGCAAGTCTATTTCTGCCCCTATACCATGACAATGTAATCTGTTCAAAGCAAATACAGGGCTTATTCCTAGATAAATGCAGGAAAATTATATATGAGCCTTCTTAAATATCTACAAATTCAGAGGGAGAAAACCAAATTTCAAACAAGTCCAAAGATAGTTTTGAAATAGGATGAAAGACACTAAGTTGAATGGCATTTTTCGTTGTCTTTATAAAAAGACCAACACACAGAACACAACATGCATACAATGACCCCACATGAATTATATACGCACTCACGTTCACAGAGCTAATGCTAAAAATGGCAAACCACAATTCAACCACAAAGCTGGCCATAAAATCAATTCATTAGTGTACATATCTGCTACAGAATTTGTTTTCTTGGTATATGTGAACAGAGAGGCTACAAAAGGAGGAAAAGAGGTTGATTTTCTTGGGGGTAGTGAACTTTTCCTCAACCTTTGAGAGCCTTGTTTAGAGCGTGTATTAGCGCTCCTGGTATATTTATTGTTGCCCAAGCGTACAGCTTCCTTCTCAGTCGAGGAAGATTTCACAGATTCACTAATGGGATGTGTTGATACCTTTGAAAACGCCCTCAAATATGAGGGAGATTTAAAGAACCGCAAGCTTTTGAGGAGGACTTCAAACTACTACACCAAGATGGATATGACGGGAAAGGCGTACAGCAACATCTGCATTATATACACACAGTTGTATTACGCAAGTCTATCTGCATATATACATTTTTTTGCATATATAGTGCAAGGCAGGCTAGTATTCATTCACTGATAAAATACATATTGTTGATAAATTGTGGCTGTGCGACAAAGTACAGAATTTTCAAAAAAAGAAACAGACTGAAAATTGCTAAGAGTAACATTCACAGTAAGTCATAATATTCTATTGTTTTACCACTAAAATATAACTGGAAACCATTATCTCTGAGGAAATAATGCCACACAAAATTCTTTTAAAATGGTGCCTGGATTACACATGAAAACAAGCCATAATTAAATTTAAACTGCAAGACAATGTTCTTACTTATGAGAACAACGTTTTAGATATCTCTCTTAAAGCCAACTTTCCCTTTCTGGTTTTATCCATGTTGTCAAACATAATTTACGAATCCCCACACAGTACTGAAAAGAAACTCCACTCCAGACAAAACACTGGCATAACATTTTATATTTTATTTATGTAAATATTGTGAAGACACAAGTTTTGCCAGGAGATCCCTTTCTTCCAGTTTCACAGTAGTGTGTCTTAGAGCAAAATTCCCTCTTCTCATCTACTGAAGTTCAATTTTTTTCTATTTAAAAGGCTAAGGAGACAACTGATATTGAAGTAATATATATCTAGTCTAGGTTTTCTGCATCTATTGTTGTCGTCATAATTGCATTAAACATATGTGTACATTCTATATACAGTTGTTCCTTTCTGAATTAAGTTTTAGAGGAAAACGTTTGATTGTTGTTCTCTGCGTCTCAGAAAAGAGCACCAGAGGATGTAAAGAGAAGTGATGTTAATAAGACGAACCCATGAAAAATATTTATATCAGTAATTTCTTATTTCCAGTATATGTACACCTCTAACAACTATTCAGAGAACTCTATCAGAGTACCACCATAATCACGGCAAGACATTAATCGCTAAGAAATAAATATACTGCTATCTTCTTATTTTCATCTCCACTTTATGGATTTTTTTTCTTCTTATTTTCATCTCCACTTTATGGATTTTTTTTCCTTTTTTCCCCCTCAAGAAATCAGTGTACTCACAGATTTCATGAGAGTTCAGCTCTCATTTTGGCACCCAAATGAGAGCCAGACTTTCATGAGAGCTCTGTGCCTTTCAGAACAGGAACTGTTGGGAGTTGAGCTATTTTCAAAACCCAGCAGCTGCTGTGTAGGCTGAGAATATGAATTCTGGTCCTGAGCTCTTTAAAAGCCCGGCCTTACCTAACTTTTAACAGCACTGTAAGCAAGAATCCTAATCTAAAAAATTAATGTTTCTTCTGCGATGTCCTTTGTCCTACTGAAAACCTACACTTCTACTGCATTTGGAGAACTTTGGATTGCTATTATTGCCACCGGGCAGCTCTCTGCCTCCACGTACAGCTCTGACCTTTTAAACACACCATTCTTCAGAGAGAAAAGGTTACTTTTCCTTCCTGATTTAACAGTAAAGTCGCCTCATTATTGATAATATTAGAATTTTAAAGCAAACTAATGCTTAGCATTTGACTCGGGAGACTCTCAGTGTCAGGTTAATGGAACGCCACCGGCCACTGCGAGGCACCACCCCTGCCGGGTACAACATTAACAATCTATAAAAAACAGATGTTATCTGTGAATATCCTTGATCAATTAGATTGCGCTCTTACACTCCTGCGCTCTCTCTAAACTTACGATATTAAGGGATTTTAAAAATACATATATATTAATAAAAGTTTATGAAAAATAGCCCACCAATTTTCACGGTCCACCAAAGGACTCATCAGAGATGGTTGAAAATAGGTGACTACACTATGTAATCCATCAAGAGGAGGAACAATCCTGATTCTTGTCATTGGAAGATGAAGTATTTTAAAGACGTGTTGGCCGAGACCTCTAAAGATGTATAATAAGTGCTCAAAGTTATAGTCAAAAGAAATTCAGATGAGGATTTCAGTTTTAACCAACATTCCTAAATGTTTGCTTTGTATTACACTGACATTACCAATTTCACAAGTTCAAGCATTAAACTGGTTTATGAAATAGCTCTGTGAAAAACAAATTATTTTGAAAATATTTAAGATTTTCATGTTTTCAAATGCGAACCGTAAAGTCCCAAAACAAATTAAATTAGCAAAATTATCACCACTGCTAGACAGCTACATTCCTCGTGGTAATTTAAAATATCCTTTAAATTTAATTCCAGTTGATTACGTGCATTTTGTAACCACGCATCTCTAATCAACTTTAGATCCCAAATTATATTAGTCTGGAAAGTTTCACGCATTTAACAGTACACAGTCATGAACCAAAGCCTTTGCAGAGACCCAAATACATATTGAGGGCAATGCAATTGCTGAAATACAGGCTGTTCTTCCCTTATTCAGGCTACATGGAAGAGTAACTATGTTTTCAATTTTAATTAAAAATATGGTATTTAGAGTTTGGAAGCACTCCTCCAAACCCTAACAAAAGAGGAAATTATTACTGCTACAGAACATCGAGAGAAAGACTATGTATTTCAGTTAGGAAAAAAATTTATTTGAACTCAGTATACTATTTATTTTAACGGTAATACGCAACTATTATTAAAGAAAAAAAGTTAAAGCTAAAGAAAACAAAGTGGGCCACTTGCCTTAGAAACAGGTGTCAAATGGGTGATAACATTACCAAACCAGCTGGAAACCCAAGACAAAACAAGCATTGGTTCTTACAAAGAAATCTGTATAATCTGGTGCTTGACCCCATCGAAAAGAGGCAAACTGCACCGTACCATGTGGGTACTGAGAACCTCCCTGCAGCTTCTGTTAGAGACAGCAAAGCATCTCATCGCCTTTGTGACAGCCTAGTTTCCAGGCATGGAAGAGTTCGCACAGTGTATGCGACCACAGCTCTTGGACTCCATCCACCTACTGACCAAACACCTGTAGATTTAGACACTGAGCACTGGAAATGCAAACCAACGTTCCCCTCTATCCACATCACCACAGTGTTTACTTTCTGTCAATCTATGCCTGCTTGCACGCTCAGGGGAAGAGCAGATGGAAATAAAACACATTTAAAGTCGAAAGTATCATTTATTATTTTGTGACCAATTTTTTTTCCTCTATTCAGTTAACAATTAGCTTTGATACATAACCTGAATTTCAATACCAAGTTAGATGAGTACTATATACGTGACATACTCTAAAGCACAGACTTTCTTTTTTCTTTTAGGTAAAAATCAAGCTAATCTGCTTTGACAGAAGAGGACTCTTCAGAATCAGCTGGTGAGTCTCCCAAATACAAATCAGTAACCCGAATGTCAATTACTTTTCTACCAGTAGAAAATTGCTGGCACACTAATGCAATTGAAGGACAATAATTAGATAACAGGACTACAGAGTGTACCAGGTGACAGAGTTTCTGAGATAATAGAATGTAGAGTCCTACTTCTTAAATATTAACATCATTCCATTTCAGTCAATCGGTTTATGGTAATTTTAAAAGGGCAAAGTAAATTCTTTTTATTGCTAATAATATCATGCTTCTCCAGCACTAGCTCTGAAGGTTAGCAATTTAAGGGGCAACAGCTTAATTATATTTTTCCTATGTTATTTACTTCTCTAATCTCTCTTCTTTGAAGCCTTTTTTTATTATTATAGAAATTTTAAGGTACTTTATTTAAAAAATTATTCTTTTGAAATGTGAGTTTATTCCACTCAAAACAAAGGAGCCATTTTAATCACAATTGCAGTAATCTGTTTATTATAGCTATTTAGGAATTCTCAGACTTCTCCTACAATCATATTCTACCATAATCGCACTCTACTACAAGCACTTTGGTGACGTCTTTTGTTAGGTAATACAAGATACCACGTAGCATGTCCAAAACGTTAAAAACAGATGCAGTCAAGTGGCTCTCCATAACTATTCCTGGCAGGCAAAATTTCCTTCCTTTAGTCATAAGCACCCAGAACACTAATTTTCTCTTTACATCAGGGATCTGTGTTAGAATATTCTCTCCCCTTTGCTGCCCCACTGCCATTCATCGGCTGTGGGACATTGGATGGACAGTGAATTCATTTCCACCAGTCTCTAAATCTGGGCACCAGACTGCCTTCCATCCATAAAACTCATCTCCGCTGACATACTGAAATATCGCTATCCTGATCAGAAAGACCAACCCTAGGACAAAAGAGTAATCCATCCTGAATGATGTTTACCTTCTCTACTAAGACCTCAATAAAAATGATTTCTTTTGTTTTTTTTTTAATTTCACAAGTGAATAAAGACAGAAAATTAATTATAATACAGACCACAAGAAGCTGCATGTTCCAAAACGCACTTTTCCCCCCACCTTAAACACAACAAAATCTTTCAGTGGTTTATTAAGAACAAGCCAAGTGACTCCCAGAAATTCTTGTGTCAGTCTCGCAAGGCCATACTTGTATTCTTCAATTAAAAAAAAAGCCTTGTGGCATACAGTTTTTTACACTCTGAACTATTTGATAAAAGACATCAGAAAAGGTTGCAATGGATTGTAGAGCTTTGGTCAGAATTGTACAGAAATTCTATTTGGAAAGTAGTCACCTCGCATATCACAAAATACTGGTTTCCTATATGTTGTGGGGTGGGAGGAAGAAGAAAGACATAGCAAACTTTAAGAGACTTCTTTACTAGCACTGTAGGTCCACTCAGCATCAATAACCGAGGAGTACTGTCCATGCACCATTGCACTGGTTATAAAAAAACAGACCTTTCTCACCTTTTGCCATATACAAATAGGATTTTTCTCTCTAGTGTACTGATAATTAGCCATTCTCACTGCAATTCATTACCTACTGATAACAACGGCAGTAGAACGTGGCATTGTATGTACTTTTTCAGTGAACTCCAAACTGATACCTAAATGCTGATAAAAAATAAATTACTATACAGCTATATAAACTCTATTCATGATGCCCCTACTTTCCCAAGTGGATTTTAACTGTATTAGGGAAAAAGATATGTGGGTAGCTGACACAACCTTGCTATTTCTTCCCACGGGAAAATTCCTGTTCATTTTAACTGACAATGGATATGGATTTACAAAACTAGCAACAAAAACATGTGTTGCGTTCTGCTGATTTGGGTATCAGTGGTCTCTATAGTCCTACATACTGTAAACCCCCATAAGTCCTACGTGGCTACTCAGTTCTGAAATTATAAAACCTCTTTGGGAATAATAAAAAAAAAGATGCCTTTATATATAAGAGTTATGTCTAGGATTTATTTCTGCTTGTATTTGTTAACATATTCTTTCTTTTTGGTCTTTCCCTTACAGGAAATATAACTGGGAGGCCAAAACATATTAAAGAAAGTACACCATCTAAGAAGAAAAACAAACATGTTAGAATGATACCTGTTACTTGGCTTTACTTAAAAATAAAGCCAAATACACTGCATCCTGCTAGGTTTTTCAGTTTTCCTGACACTACAATTGGGATTTACATCTCTGTGCTGAGGGAAGTAGGTTAAACTGCTTCTACAATGACATTTATTAGTTCTGCATGATATTTCTTTCAGTGAATACACTGTGTTTTCCACGCTCATTTCTCTGTTCTCCATTATTGTTTCTCTAGTATTTCACAGAGGCACAGAACCGCTGAGGTTGGAAGGGGCCTTTGGAGATCAACGTCCACCCCCTCGGCTCAGGGTCACCCAGAGCAGTGCTTAACAAAGCACGCAAGCTTCAAAGATAAAACCTCAGTAAAATGTCTGAGTATAAAGGAAACCGAGAGAGAGAATATCCAGCTTCAGGTGCCAAGACAGCGAGGATATCGTAACTGACAGAATTTGTGGGTGCAGGATCAAAATGCCTCCCTTTGCTCGGCACAGCACTTGACTGCACAGTAATGCTGTTGCCCGTAGCTGACAGCAAACCCCGCAGCAATCTGAGGGGTTATTTAAAAACAAGCTGCCACTGTCTCTTCTAGATGGGAAAAAGGGAAAAAAAAAAATTAAAAAAAAAAAAGGCAGACAGAGAAGCAAAAATCAATTTAGTTCAGTAATTGACCAGAGAAAATAGCACGAGGATTAATATGGAAAATGGAAATACTTAGGAAGAACTTTTAATGAATTCCATGATGTTGTTTTGAGAAATCATGTAGGCATATGCCGCTAGGAAAACGCATCACAGGAAAAAGAGAGCAAAAGGAATGGTTTCTCCAGTGCTGCAGCAAACAACTTGCCTGGCTTTCAGGACCACAGAATGACCGAAGAAAGGAACTGGTAAGAAAAAGGCTCTCAGAAGAGTGAAAGGCTATGACTGAAAAGGAGGGAAGAGACAATAATGGATGGTTGTAAGATGAGATGATAAGATGGCGAGTACAGAGGAGAACAAGAAGACACAGTGGGAAGACAAGACAGGGATCAAGGTTTACAGATGAATCCGAGTCCAGAATTTATGGAATTACTGTCAAAAGATGAAAAAGGGGATGGCACACACAAATATAGAGAAAAAACGGTGACTTCAAACATAAAAGAAGATAACAGCTGTTCTCCTGTTTCACTAAGTTGGATCATTTACCACATCCATATTTCAAATAGTAATTAATTAAGTTGTGCTGAAGCCAACAACAGCAGGGACTCTTTATTAATGAATGCACAGATCAGATAAACAACTGTACTGAAGATTAATTTTACCAGTAAACTTTAGTCTTATCCTTTCCTATATGGATGAAGACGCATAAAAGAGTGTCTCAGAAGATTTTAAAAGGTATGAAAAGTAAGAATCCAGACACTATTTCCATCAGTAATCAAAAGTGTTTCTATGTGATTAAAGCTGAATCATTCAAAGGAATTATCAAGTTTTCTTATACTTCATGGATGTGTGGATAAGCCTCCCTCCCCTCCATCAAAAAGCACTCATCCCCTCAACCCAAACAAACCAAAAACAAATCTTTTTTTTTTTTTTTCCTATACTAAACAGTAGCAAATAGGAATAATAGCAATGAGAATAATGAGAACTCACTGGCTGCCACTCATTATGCAACCAAGTCCAATTATTCTATCTGGCTTGTACCAAAAGGTTGACTCTTCTCATATTTTACTTTAAGTAACGATGTCTTTGCAGGGTGTTATTGATCAGTACACATGTGCACCGATAACTCCCTTGGGCAATAGTTACTCCATTGTTTTGGAATAAGGATCTACATTCTTGATCAGAAAATTAAATTTAGCTGTAGGGTGCTGTTCATTCCCTTATTTGTGAAGTATTCTTCACAAATATTCTTCAACACAGAACTCAATGTTGGGACAAGTTCTGTTTAATACCTTTATCCATGATCTGGAAGAGCGGATTGAATGCACCTTCAGTGAGCTTGCAGATGACACCAAAGTGGGTGGGAGTGTTGATCTGCTGGAGGGCACAAATCTATAGAGGGACCTGGACAGGCTCCATCACTGGGCTGAGGTCAGCGGGATGGTGTTCAATAAGACTCATTTACAGGTCCTGCACTTGGGCAGCAACAACCCCATGCAACGCTCCAAGCTTGACGAAAAACGTCTGCAGAGCTGCGTGGTAAAGAGTGGAAAAGAACCTGTGGGGCTGTTCAAGAGCAGCTGCATATAAGCCAGCAGTTTCCCCAGGTGGCCAAGGCAGCCAGTGGCATCCCGGGTTGCATAAAAAATGGCATGCCCAGCAGGAAAAGGGAAGGGATCCTTCCCTTGTACTTAGCATTGGTGAGGCTGCACCTCAAATGCTGTTTTCAGGTTTGGGCCCCTTACTGCAAGAAAGACAGTGAGGGGCTGGCATGGTCCAGAGAATGGCAACAGAGCTGGGGAAGAGCCTGGAGCACAAGGGTTATGGGGAGCGGCCAAGGGAACTGGCTTTGTTTAGCCTGGAGGAGACCGAGGGGAATCCTCATCACTCTCTGCAGCTCCTTGAAAGGAAGGGCAAATGGCCTCAAGATGCACCAGGGAAGGCTTAGATTGTATATTAAGAAAAATATTTTGACCAAAAGTGTTGTTAAGCACTGGAACAGGCTGCCCAGTGAAGTGGTGGGGTCAGCATCCCAGAGAATATTTAAAAGAGATGCGGTGCTTAGGGACACTGTTTAGTGGTGGAGTTGGCAGTGCTAGGCTAAGGGTTAGACTCAGTCATCTTAAAAGTCCTTTCCTATCTAAATGACTCCGTGAAATATTCAGTATCTTAACATTTATTCATCATAAGGCAGGAGTTTGGACTAAGCTGTTTTTATAGTTTCTCTCCACGTCTTCACAATCCTAAATGCTAGCACTTAAGTCACCCATAAAGCTGAAAGAAAAGGTCATATTTTTCAACTTTCTTTTTCCAAAGTAAAAAAAAAAAAAAAGAGAGAGAGAGAAAAGAACTGCTTAATCATCTGAGCTCTCTACACAACCGCAAAACAGAAGCAAAAAGCACAAGATAAGAAGTTTCTAAACAAATGCTTCAAACTTCGGAAGGAAAAAAAAAGAAATAAGAATAACAAGCAAGGCACTTTGCACCTCAAAGTAGGAAAAGATTTATGAAGCCATACAACTGAAAGACTGAGGTGAATCAGAATTTTATCTTTTCCATCCACTTCAGGGTGAATAGGGTACAGAAGAGCAGAAACAAGAACTGCTACTTTGACCTTAGCTTGGCACTAAAATAACCCAACAACCTGCGCACAGCTTCTCAGAACACAACCATGTGTAGCTTCTTTCCTTTCTTTTCTGTGTAGGTTTAAATACAAGACCTGCTGCTCTTTCTTTTCTGTAGCAACGCATTTCTCTGCACTATTCTTTCCCAGTATCAACCTGCACTTATTTGCCTTATTTTGCTTATTTACTTTATACTATAGTAACAACAAACACCTCAGCATAATCTGAGCAGTAAAAATCCACTTACTATTAGTGGCATATTTCATATACATTTCATCAACATTATTAGCATCTGTATTTTATCAAGACCAAGGTACTGTAATCCAGATCAAGACTCAAAGACTCTGTCAGCACAACACATCAGTAGTTTGATAGCCCTGCCCTTCCTACAGAGGAAAAGCATCACTCTGACTCCTCTTATACAGGTGGAGAATTATGACACAGTAATCAAGTGATCTGCCTGAGGAAACCTGGGATGCTATTAGAGAGATTAGATTGTAATCTATAATCCTTGACACCTAGTTAAGTACTCGTATGACAAGATTGCGGAGGAGACTGAATCTCTTCACCTTTCAGTAAGAAAACTGAATATAATCTTAATAGATTAATATCATCCATCTCTAGTAATGAAATGGATATGAATTCGTATTTTGCTAGGCTATGTCTACAATTGACTACTTTTCATTACACTGCTAAAGCTGAACTGTAAAAGTTGATCACAATATGAGAATACAATGCTTTGGCTTTTTATCAAACACCATGTAATTTAAATATTTCTCTTCTGAGACTGCCCAGCATCACTCATCAGTTTCAAACTCACTTAGTACCAACCACTGTAAAAAAAACGGAAGCTCCGGCAAACCGGAACCAGTAGCAAACTTTGTGGGGAAACTACTGGCTGGACTAATCCTTGCCTTGACATTTTGGAATATGGGATTAGAACTATCTGTAAGTACTTTCTTATCAGCCATAACATTGGTCACGTGGCAATAGAAAAGGGAAGTACGTGCATTCACCGATAAGCAACGAAAATCATATTGTTCTTACTTTCACCCATCTTTTCTTTTACTGTAGGTCATCTCCAAACTCATTCATGGCTCAGTGATGGAAATATATTTTCTTGCTACCAAAAAGATCTTCCCAGAAACCATGAAAAAACTGCTCACTTCCAGTGTATCATGTTTATGAATACACAAGTCTCTCCTGGGTATATGAAAATATACATTTTGCACATCAAAACACACACAGACATGCATTCATACTCATATCAACACACGGTAAAGAATATGCATTGTTACAGTTGAGTATCATGCCTTTGCTTTTTTCAGTATAATATAAATTTGAATGATAAAATCTGCCTAAAGTAGTTAAAAATAAAAAAAAAAAAAAAACCAAAAAAAATGGCCTGAATCAGACTCCATATGCACTTCACATCAAGCTATTTTCTGAACGTATCCATGTTAGTTTCCCATCTTCTGGTGTCAGAAGCAACACTGCACAGGGTCAAAGATCTGTAAACAGAACTAACAGACCCAGAGCAAACTTGTCTCTAGAAAAATAACAACAGGGAAAGCCAAGGTGAACTACCTTCTCATAGCGCTCTCAATATCCAGTAATTTCCTTACAAGCACTAGGTGCATCAAAGAAAAAGAGGACAATTATAGCACAGTTTGAAAGGAAGATGTTTAGATGGGTGCATGCGTATGTGCGTATGCAAGTCCATACACACACCCTCAGCCCCCGCCATCACCATGTTCTTGGGACAAGTTTTTCAGTTCAATTCTTCATGCACCGAGTTTAAGATGCAACTTAAAAGATGGAATTTCTTTCACTTTGCATGCAGCTGACATTGCTCTTTCTAATCCCAGTCTAACAGGGAGGTACATGAATCTGACTTGACCCGCTGGGACGAATGCTGAAGTGTCTGACCATGAAACTATTGCCAAAATTCAATGGCTTCATGTTTTCTCCAAGTTCATTCCACAGTGGTTTAAAATTTGTATTTTTCCCCTACCTTTGTTTTTATTTTAGTATCATTTAACAGTACATATTTAACCATATCTCTGAAATTCTCACTGAAATATACACTACAAATATTGAAAATAATTTCGGGCCAGTCCTTCCGAAACAGAACTCAAGGCTGCTTTGTTGATTCTATGAAAATAATTACCTTGGATGAAGGACTAATCCCTAGAGCTCTTTCCAGATTCAGGTATGGTTAGGAAGTTTATTTTACACATGGTCCATTATGATCTTGCAATAAAGCTAAATTAACATGTGCATCGTGCTTCTCAAGGAACTACATTAACATGTGTGTCATGCTTCTCAAGAGCATCTTTTTCTGCCACTGAAATGATTCAGTATTATTAGATTAATGCCACATTTCAAGCACACGCTGGCCACCCAGAATGTAGATTACTGTTTTTTTCCTCAGTGTAGACATCTTCAAGACCCAGAAATCTTTCTAGAACAATTGCGACTAATGGATCACATAGCAAAGCTTCAGAAAAACTGCACTGCGAATAGGAGGTAGAATAATCTGTACTGGAATATATAGCTGTGTCCATTTACAAGAAAGCAAAGGCAGCTGGAGATGGTTCATTTACTCTCACTGCCTTGGCACTCGCTGCAAAATTCTTGTACGAATCACCTCAACACTCACAGAATGTTTTGCATGGGAAAGGACATGTTGGCATACAACACATTAATCTTCATATGCCCATTCTGAATGTGCAGTGCCAATATACACAATAAACTCATAATGATAGAGGTTATAACTTCCCAGCTCATAATTTATTTCTGGCAATGGAATAAGTCAGAACTAGTGGAAAAAGAGTCTGTATCATTATGAGTTATACTGTAAAGATTTTCCTTCCACCCAACAGCAGCCTGATCCAGTGGGATGTCCCTGCCCATGGCACGGGGCGTTGGAACTGGATGATCATTAAGGTCCCTTCCAACCCAAACTATTCTATGATTTTGCCAAAAAGCCCAAAAGATTTGGAGGGGGGAAAAAAAGAAGTCATTTCTGCCAGTGAAAAGGCCCAGAGAGCAGAGGTGGGAACATTGGAACAGCGGTGGAAAAGTAAATCAAGAACATAATGAGAGCTACCTTCAAATGACACCTGCGAGATATGGATGTAAAAGTTTGGCTCTCAACTTCTATATCAACGTTCAATGTGTTATTTAACTTTCTGACAGTAATGAAGTGTCTCCAGTGACCAAACTGTATAAAGGCATTTTGTGAAATATCCATGCACATCTGCCTCTGAATACATTTAATTTTGTAAACAAAATTAATTCAAAGGACATAATACAATTAAGCAAGTCCATTGTCAGCCTGATGAACCGAGTGTATAAACATCTAATGCTAAGAGCAACTCCACTGCATTATATTTTAAGAAAAGATGTGAAATGTAAAGATTTGTAGATAGCTTCATGTACACCCTAATGTAGAAATAAGCTGAAGTATAAATCAGAATATTTTTATATCCTCTGATAAATTCACTTATTTTTAAAAATGAGAGTTTTAGGAATTGAATTTTCATGCTGAATTTTTGTTCTTTGTTTGTTAAATGCGACTTCAGATGATACCATTAAATAAAACAGGGTTGTAGCCCATTTTATTTAATGGTTGATACCATTAAATAAAACAGCTGATGTCAGCTGAAGTATATCCACACATGCAAGGTTGATTTTCAGTTACAAAATTCTGATAGACAACATTTTTTTTTAACTCTAAACCTCGATCCGTATCACTGGCTTAATTGTAAATAGTCCTTAAAACAGGATAGTACGCACACTGTTAATACTTTATGCTTAGAAGATCAGCCATGTGTAAAATAGGTGTATGTTCATATAATTGGCTACAGTATTTTGCTACATGGTTAAACGCATGATTTCCTCTAACGGAATGCCAGTGTGGTCTACATCACATTTTCTACCTCATAAAGATCAAATGAGCTGTGACCACAGTCTCCCTAACTTAATGCAAAGTTCACTCGGTGACTTCTGAGTTTAAATTGTGCCTTTCTACAACGAATCAATAGATTTAAAACACATTAACGGATCTTCTCACCAAAAGGTCTAATCCCAAATGACTAAAAAAGTAGATCTAACTCAGATTTATCACCCTTGCAGCACGCTGAGCTAAAGGTCTTCAATCTTTGTACTATAACAATTAATATGAATTCATGTAAAGACACCTACTTGGTGCAAATTGCGCATCTGCCTATGCATTCACATATCTTTGCAGGTACATGGCAGTAGCTTTCAATTTTTGCTTTCTGATTGTTGGGAGGAATCATTATGAAGTTATGAAGTTTTCCCAAAGAGTCTCTTACTGCTCAAAATGTATTTGTTCCCAACAAGTACACAAATATCTGAAGGATAAAGTAAATACACTTCCATGTTTGCATATATTAAGAATTATGCAGAACATCTGCGTACAACTCCAGCTGAGGTTTCTACATCTTCACAGCCAAAGAATTCTGTGTTCTTATGTTTAACAGATGAAAAAATTCAAAATTACACCTAAATAAAGGAGATGGAATTAGCAGACAAATTTAATTAGTTAGTTATTAAGACTAACTCAAACTACAAGCAAACGAGATTAAATAAAATCAAGGGCATAAGTACCTACACATTCTCACTATAGTTACCAAATCTAGAAATCTATATGGAGATTTAAGTCTTAAGTTGAGTTTTGAATAACTCTACCAATCTTTAAATCTTGATCACAGGCTAGAAACAACAGGACATAAATCTAGAGGCTACGTCAGAGTCACGAAAATGAGGAAAAAAGATATATGGTGGGACTGACGCATCACTAGAGTGATTCCCAAGGCAGCTCAAAAACATTAAAGAAGGAACTGAGGAAGACATTCAAATAAATTTTGCTAGTGGTTAAATTAACAATGGGAAGTTTAAGTTAGGGAACCTCTAAGTATCATAGTAAAGGTTCTATACGCACAGAAGCTCCTTTGCAATCAGGAGATGCATGGAAACCTATGAAGCCCATCTCCAGAGACCGAGACCCAGGACATTTGGACACTATTGTTGGGACAAAGTGGAAGCAAGACAGAGAATTAAAACAGTAACAACCCAGGATAAATATCACCCAAAATCAAGATCTGTAGGTTTGTGTTCTGAATAAGGGTAAGAAAAGTATTGGTACTCTTCATGGAGGAAACAAACTTAAAGACATTGATTGTGCCCAAACATGGGCAAGCAATGGTTAAAAAAGGAGTATGGCATTTGTAGACCCTCTTATGAAACAGCATAATCACATGAGAAATCGACTTACTTCTAAGTGTAGAACCTAAAATGAGAACTGAAAGCCCTAAATGCAAAATGTGGACTAGAGAAAAATCGATGTTTCCAATTTGTAAAGAAAGGACAAATCAAATATTCCTAATAGGATATATAAACACAACATAAACTATTTATACTACACACATTAAGGATAAATTGCTCGAATAAATTCTATTATGCAGAAAAACACTGCAAACGACATGCTGACACGTCAGAAAAGTGAAAATAATAGCACTGACATTATTAGTGCTATACACTGTTTTCTAGTGATTTCCCAGGATCATCTATTTTCACTTCAAGCAGCTGTTTAAATCTCGTTTTGTTCGATGTTCATTACCTAACTCGGGCATGCACCCTACTACTTATTATACTATTACTATCATGCTCACTTTGTTGAAACAAGAGAAAGAGACAATGCTTTTATATTCTGAACGGAAGGAGGTTTTGATTGCTTCAGCAGGTGACTGCTAGTTTGGGGAATGAAAATACTGTTTGTTACTGCATTCTTCTCTGCTCTCAAAGACAGTACAGCGACCCTCTGAGAAGAAATAAGGAATCCCTGACACTGCAAAACAGAAGAGGAACTTGTGTTACACCACACAAAATAAAGGTCAAATCCAACAGCAATGTTTTAAAAAGATGAGAGAACAGTCTTGTGAAGAACTGCTTCTACCTGGAGAAGACCCCAATCTGCTACCCAAACTGTCCCCCGCCCTGGGCTTTCACACACACAAGATCATCACCTGCATTAACAGATTGATAAATCCAAGACACTACATCGTCTTTCTGCTGCTCTTCAAAATTAGCCTACATAAAAAAAAAATCCTAAGCATTACTTTGGTAATAAAAATCCAGATTAATGTAAAAAGAGGGGGTTGTTCGATTGCTCACTAATCAGTCCAAACAGACACACCTCATGTCTCCATCCAACAGCTGAAAGACATTTATCTTAATAGCTTCGGAGAGCACATAGAGCATCAACTGTAGCAGAGGGCACTGCATAAATACCCACATCATGGAAATTATCATTGCAAACGTATCTCTGTCACAATCTCAAAATAGTAAATGGCATGGGTTTGCTGAAAGACACATTATTTTTCCCCTCAGGACTGTTTCTCCCCAAAAGGCCTGAAGAGTTAGAACAACACGGAAAACAGAATGAAGCACCTTGAGCAGCTGCTGTCCATTCTGGTTTGTGGCTAGAAGACGAGCAGGAAATGAATTTATCATTGCTCCTAAACAAAATGTCCCTCATTTTTTCCTTCCAAGAACAATCACTTTAGGGGTACATTCCTAATACAACAGTACTTCTGAAAACTTATTTCAGGTTATTAATTCTGCTATCAAAATTACCTCATCATCTACTCCAATACTTCATTTTATTCTGTGCAATCGTTAAAAAGCGCATTGCAAATGGAAAATGGAAAAGTAAATAATCCAGCTGCCACTGAAACACAGTCAGTGTACAGCTTCATATTGAACGTGAAGGAAGTTACCAGGGTAAACACTTTAATAATAAGACCGACTCACACAGTACTTATCTGACTGTAATTTTTCACTGTTTTTCCGACAGCTTTAGGGTGGTGAATACGGCCTCAACAGCTCAGCTTCCCTCCTCAAATAAATACACAGATCTATATGCGCATTTGTAAACCCTACCAGGACAAACAGAACTGCAGAACACTGGAGGCCACAAGGTTAGCTCTCCAGAGGTCAGTTAGCCCTACCTCTTGCTCAAATTGGGGCCACCTTCAAAACAAGATAAGGTTTCTCATGGTCTTGTCTGGTCCTATTCTCAATATTTTCGAACACAGAAGGCCCACAATTTCTCAGAGAAACCTGTTCCAGTAGCAAACCGTTCTCAGTGTGAAGGTATTCCCTCTCCTCCTTCCCCCACGTCCAATCAGTGCTGCCCGCAGCCATTGCTTCTTGCGCTTTCACTATGCACCTCTAAGCCCCAAGATCCTGTATCTCCTCTTCTCATCCTTTCAGATAGCGGCAAACAGCAGTCCAAGTACCCACTAGTACCACACGCTCCAGCCTCCACTCGTCATCTTTCTTTTTCTGGAAGGCCCAAACTGGACATAATGCTCCAGACATGGCTTCAAGAGCGATCAAAAAGGGTAGTCATTAATTAAGCCACTGTAAGTCCTACAAAATAACTGTTATTTAATTGTTAACGTCAGCAAAATGGGAGCACGCTAAGAAGAAACATGAGGAGTCAAACTACTGACAAGAGTGACACCTACATGCTCCTGTTTCAAGAGCGAATGGGAAAATCAAGGAAAATTGTCATTCTTAACTGTTAGATATGTACATTAGAAACAGTCTCATCATGAATTTTCTCCCTATTTTATGCAGTGAGTATCAAACCTCTGACATTCCTGCACACAACGGGGGGAGAGGGAAACAACATCTATCAAAGTACACTATTTGTCCCAAATCAATTTTGATCACTTCATATGTCCCAGAACCACTAAAAATTATTCATTTTTTTGCTTGCTTGTTTACTGTTAATAGAAATTATTTGAAACATAGAATGTTACACAAGTACTGCACCTGGATTTCAGCTTTAGCCATATTCCAGCTGTTCTAGAGATTTGCTGGAAAGAAGCATAGCAAGATCCTTCTTATTGATTTGATTATCAGGCAGTTTCCCTACCTTTAGCCTTATGAATAAGAACATGTTTAATGGTCCCATCGGAATTGCCAGCACCGGCTGGGGAGGGCGAGTGGCTAAAGGACAAAGTAGCGACTGTGAAGGACATCGCTAATCTTATCAGAGGTTCCTTTGGGAAAAGAACTACAACTTCTATCTCCACCCCAGTCATTAGTCAGATATAAACAGCTGTTTGACTTGACAGGGTTATAAGACGTATTATCACCGTCTATACTCTCGCTTTATGCAGTTTAACGGAAGATGGATGATGGCCCACTACCAATTCCAGTTAATGGGGTTAGACATATTTCCAAACAATAGGTGCATGGGAAAGGCACCTACATGCGAACGGGGAATGATTCACTGCACTAGCCTTGTGTATGAGAAATGAATGCTACAGGGGCAACTTTTTTAACATAAAAAATAAATATAATTCTCCTTATTCAACTTATCCTCTTCTTAGGACTCACAGCAGTAAAACTCTCTTCTTGATTTTTTTTTGCCCATTCTTTTCAAATACGTAAATGCAACACAGATCATAGTTTCCAATCATAATACATTAGTCAAGTTTTTCACTCAAGCCTCTTTTAAGGGTAAGGGTTTTCTTGTTCTAGTCCTTTTGGGTTTTTTTTCTAGTTTTTGCAGAATATTATAAAATGTTTAATAACTACTTCACTTGGAGCACTTTTACAGATCCTTTCAACTTATTATTCATAACTATTATTATTTAGAGCTATTTAGTAATAATGGTCATATTTAAGAAAAATCTAAGAACTCGCATTCCCCATGTTTATTGCTAAGAACCTGTATACTTGCATTAAAAGCATGTAAACTGAATCTTATGTTGATGCAGATTCATTCTGTCATTGAACATAATTTTCTGAAATAATCTGTACTTTTATGTTTAAACTATTACCTTTATCCTCTAAAATACCAACTCACCAAAAAATTGTAATTTACATATTCCCAAGCCTCAACCATCTGCAACTGCTCAAAATTTCCTGTAATTCTACAGCATTAATAAAACTGAAAGTGTCCAGAAAGTCACAGGATTTGTAACTGTTAGATCCTCATGAGTTTCAAGGATGTATTCAAAAATAACTTAGTTGCCTAAAATGTATTGATTACTGGCAAAGGATTGATGAAGAGAATTTCAGCAGAAAACAGGAACACTAGTAAAATATTGGGTCAATGCACAGAAAATCTCATGTTCTTGCAGCACTTGCTTGCAAATACTGTTGTAATAAAAACAATTAAAAATTCCCAGAATATTTTTCCCCCCCCACAATTTCCTTTCAACTTCAGTTCTCTTACAGGAAAACTACAGATTTCAGTCTTCCTCCTTCCTCATTTGCTTATGCAAGACATGTCCCATTTCCATAACTTGTCTACCGTCTCCCTCAGCACCAGGCAGTTACGCTCAGCACCCAGCAGTGTCCCCCCTTCCATCTGCTCACCTGGCTGCATGTCTCGGAGCTCCAGAAGAGGAGCTTTCCATGTGAGAACTGCGACTACGTGTATATTCAATCAGCCGTACAAAAAAATGAGACAACTACAAACTCTCACCCTCTTCAGGCCCTGAGAATTTGTGAAGGATCATTAAAAGGAGAACCACTTCATTCAATTTCCCTTTAAGGTTTTCTGCCACTTTCCAGCAGCCTATGCTAAAGCCTTGTCCTGCTCATTCTACTGTCCGTTATAAGCAATTAAATCTGAGACTTAAGATAAAGACAAAGAAAATGAAAGGGAACCGGGTGACTAATATGCTTACACCTATCAGAAAGTTCCAGCTTTAGTTAAAAGCATATAACGTGCTCCTAGTACACGATATGGTACTGCTGATGGACTTCTCTACTTCTAGAAAGCAACATCAACTACTTCATTGAAACAAATATCATACATAGCTTGACACAGTTAAAAGTCCACCTGGAACAAGGTAAACCAATAGGAAAAATAACAAAAAGGAAATCATATGCCGAATGCAAGCTGGAGGCACAGGCAACCCCGTCTGAGGCAAGGAGGTTTTTGAGCTTATGTAACTAAGAAGAAAAGGAGTAATATTCATGTTTTTACAACAGTATTTTCAGTCTTCTGGACCCACTGCAGGCAGCTGTCTAAACACAGATGTCTTGTGCCCCTTCAGACGCTGCTCCTTCAGCTGCACGAGCCTCCGGTGAATCCAAGGTCACATCTACCAGACCCAGGCAGATCCATCAGACTGCAGCACCAAGGTTGTACGTAACTACGAAGGTGTGCACCACGCACTGTTTGCAAGTAGGGTGCAAAGACAGAATTATACGTTCCCAGATGTGGAGTTCTCATATTACCTATTATCTATTTATTTAAACAATTGCATTGTTTTTAGTTATTTCAAATATTAATTCTGCTGATTTTTTAGCAAGCTATTACACATCAGCAAGTTTGTTCGCTTCTTCCAAATGAACAAAGCATACCAAGCTTTGTAGCTCTCAAGTCACTGATTTTTTTGTTTAGAAATTTGAGTAATATCCTATCGCAGTAAAGAAAATGGAGACATGGGTAACTCATTCAGTGATACCTTTTCCGTACTGCTACCAAAAATACATTTTGCTTACTAAGAAATATTCAAGAGACAGCCTTGCAACATACATAATTTGTACACTGGCATGTAATTACTGTTATGTTCCTTACACAAAGCTCATCATTACCTCCTGGGTTTTGCATGATAAGAAAACTATGGCATCATAATTAGCTTTCTAATAAAGCACTTCCCTTCCATCAAAAGTCTACAGTCACACATACATATCTGAGGACAACAAAACGCATGAATCTACAATAAAAAGAAGCTAGCATAGCCTAAATAAATATATTTGAATATATTTGCAGTGTGGCGCAAAGTTCCTACTCAAAAAACTGTGAAATTTAACTCCCCATTCAACCTCAAGAACTTCAAATTAGAACATTATTCTCTAGTTACGCACGAAAATATAATACTCAGGAAGTAAAACTACTATTTAAAATATCCCATGCAATTTGCATTCTGCAACTGCTTCATGTTTTAACCAAAGACTGAATGCATGTATTTTACCGGGTTTATTCCATGAAGTTATAATGCAACACAAATTGAAAATCTAGTAAACAAGATTGTGAGCTCTCTTTTGAAACCCTGGGACAGGAGCAGCCTCGCTTACTGCATGCTGGAAAGACATGCAACGCATCATCTAAAACACAAATTATGGAAAAAATAATAGCAGCCCATCACAGTTGGGCTCTTGACCATAACGCTATGTGTGTTCCGAGGAAAAAAATCCCAAACAAACAAAACCCCCAACAAAATACAAAATCTAAGCAAAGCAAAAAAGGTGCCAGATTAAAATGTCAATAGATATGCAATGGATACTCATTTGGTTTTATTTTAGAAATGTTTAACAAGAAACTCAAAATGAGGCTATTTCATTCTGATGCAAATAAAATCATCTACTTCTATGAACAGACAACGTTTCAGAAATGCTAAGCCAGCAATTCAAAAGTGTAAAAAAAATAAAAAAAAAAGTCCCTTAACTGAGATGGAATGTTGTAGAACACACAAAATTGTCCTGAAAATTAAAGCTGCAATGGTCTAATAAACGTTGAATTATGAGCCGTGTGAATCTATACACATTATAATCCATTTTAAGTTTCACTATTTGCCATAGAATGCTTTATCACTGCTTAATACTGGGACTAGAACTACATGATGATTTTACCCCAATACACAGCAACTTGCTTTCCCAAACAGGATTTTTTTCTTTCACTTTCATAGAAATACTTATTTTTGACATTGCCTTTTTTTTTTTATTCAGAGATTATGTAAGAAAGTTAATTACATTTAAAGAGTTCTCAGTAAATTCAAGTAAGTTACCAAAGTACCAAAGAGATGCTTTTGTCAACAGCTATACAAAGCATTTTTTTCCATTCATTGTCATATAATTTACAAAGCAGGTTGCCAAGAAATGGCTCAGAGCAGACACTTTGAAACTGTAAACTTTTTTATACGTCTCTGCATAACTAAAGCACTGCTGAAATAACTTGTGATTCCATGAATATGGTCTAACAGAGATTTGCCATAGCGTGGTAACAAACCCACAAGGGTAATTTAAGCAGCACTGGAAGAGCATGCCTTTTAAACTTCTAAATACAGATATTCAGAAGCTTGTGTAATTGCCTGGAATCTCTGGAGTCACTTCAGAAAACAAACTCTGTCAAAGGGTTTCCTCTCAGTGAAGGGTCACCTTAAAGACTAACAGAGGAAGACAGCAATTCCATCAGATCAAGTGACCAAATCCAGGAGCAGCTTGACGTTTAGATGCAAGAGAAGAAAGGTGTCAGGAAATTAACCAGCCTTTAACTGGGCAAAGACCTAAAAGCGGAAAGCAGTGTAATGGAATTGGATATCAATCTGTTAGTGGCAACCCTGAATTAGCTTGTAACGCCAAGTATAAGACAGATGGAGGAAGGAAAATACAAGCTCAAGAAACCTGTCTAGTAAGTCACTGAAAAAATGCCAGCCCTGCAATGCTAGTAAGCCTCAGGAGACAAGTTTGTTAAGCTTCTAATCCACAGAAGGAGCCATTGGACACTGGAATGCTAGTTTCTTGCTAAAATTGTACGATTTTATCAAGCATTCAGATTTTTTGGCAAGTACATGTATGCACCTAAATACATGGTGTAAAGTCCCATACGATGTTGTGCCAGCTTACTTATTCTCACTTATCCTAATATTATTTTGCATGTATAAATCTACTCCCAGCCCTCCCGAAATATCAAATCCTCAATCTACCTTCCAAATAACAACAAGGAGTGCAACTCTGGTAGCACTTGGAAGACAAGCCAGACTAAGTTCTGGCCCACATGACAGGGCATCTCTTTCAAATGACAAAATAAGACCATAAAGGGATGTCAGAATACAGGCACTCGACTCAGTCTCAGGGTAATAGTCTCCACTGAGAATATTAGTACTTAATTGGAAACAAACTCACTGACTGACTTAATTCTGATATATTGCACCATCTGTAGAGTACAGGTTATAATTGATAGGCCAGCCGGACGTGAAATACAGTACAGGACGTGAAATGTCGTACTACATTTCTTACTCATTATTACTTTGCAAGCGATTCCTTTCTATAGAAGTTAAAATTGCCCTTTCCATTAAATAGGCATTGTTTTGTACTTATTCCTTGCTTATTGACAAAAGAGGTCAAAGCGTGTAGTGCATGTCAAGACTCTCACTTGGAAAATCTCCTTGTTGTCTCTTTCCACCATAAAATCACCTTAACAGTAGACACAGAAAGAGGCCATGGAGACGCTCATGCCATGATCCTGTGCAAACACCTCATTAAATTAAAGGAATTGCCTAATTCTTCTACCAGCTCTGACAAACTTCAAAACACAATGTCCTTAATTTTTCAGCCCAGCTACACTTAACACAGAACCTGAAATTTGAGACCAGTTAGATGAAGATTATTGGGTTTGGTTATTCCATTTCAAGAGTTGGTCGAGAGCGTCTGGATCTTGGAACAGGCTTCCACCTACTTAATGTAACAGAAGGCTTAATCTGAAAGTCCCCATGGCAAACATCAGGCACAGTGCAAGACACTTATTGAGTGTCTCACTTTCACTGCTGTGCATGGAATTTATCTACTTTCCCTAACTGTAAGAGAAAGGAGAATATTTTTAATACAATCCTATATAAGTCCCTACTAGCTTAGTATAAAATAATATAATAAATGGATTTATTAAGGGATTCAGTGATTTACTTCTACATGTATTTGCACAAATAAATAGGGCAAACAGGACAGTAAACAGAGAAACAATGACATTTTGCTTCACTGATCCCGAATAGAAAAACCATCTTAAAAAAAAAGGGGGGGGGTAATGGTAAGATGTCCTTTCTGATTGTAATCTAGGATCTAAAAAGCCTATTCAAATTTTTATTTTCAATTCAAAACTAGTTGAACTGACAGTTAGTGTGTGCCTCAAGGCCCTGACAGTCCCCAACACAGTGATTTCAATCATTGCCTCTCAGGCTGTCTAAGTCCATTCAAACATGCAATGCATGCCTCTGCCGTTCCTTGAGCTGATGCTGCTAAACCAAACAGTACGTCAGAAGTTAATTGAAAGAAATAAATACAGCACAATTACTGAAAAAAAAAAAAACCAACTGAATTCATGGTCTGCCATTCAATGGAAAAGCCAACAGCTCACTCACTGTACACGTGGATTTTTGCTCTTTCCTAACAGATGTAACTAATTTTATACTTGTATACATTAAGGAAAGAGCCCTAGGCTTGGGGTTTAATTTATGCCTTCTCCTAGATAATTTAAACTGCTACTGCAAGACACACTTTGTTATACTGTTTCTGTCCTCCACTATGTGGAAGTTATTTGGTCTCTAAAAGATCAGAATTATATGTTTGAATTAATCATTTCCTGCAGAAAAACAGAAACATACTTTAGAACAGTGGTTTTCAACAGAAACTCAGAAACAAGCTTAACTTTATCTCATAAACATTTCTCTGGTGTTTCAAACATTTTCAAGAGGAAACAGAAGTAACGTGAAGCTTTTTTCCTCCTGAACCATACTGCAAAAGGTCACTGCAGATAAATCAGTGCCAGAACAGCAGACATTATTAAGCTTCAAATGGCCCGGATTCTTCCATTTTCCAGTGGCAAATTTTGTTCAAAATCAATTAAATCTATTATACAAGTCACTGCTTCATGTTCTGCACATATCTAGAAGTCTGCACGCATCAACGCAAACGTAGGAATACCATGTCTGTAGAATCCATGCTTAAACTTTAAATATATGCTCTTTTTTAACAACTGTTTTCTCACGTATCTTCCCTAAAACAGGAAAACACTAGAAAATTACCACAAGTAGTTAAGAGATTCACCCCACTCCGATTTTTATGGACTATTTAGTGTTTGCTACAAGAAGGTTAATCAATAAACAGAAGTCACGTTGGTAAGGGGCCACAGTACTGAATGTCACACTGTTACATCACGCAGTAGATCTAAATTTAATCCAAGACCAAAGGCTCCACAGACATGACACAATATGTGCAATTTCCATTTTTATTCCTAAAGTATTGATTTGCTGAACAGCTTGCAATAAATGCCATAAGCAATATGGCACATGTCCAACATTTAGTTGCAATGTACGAGTGTATAGTCATGTAAATAAATATTTAAATGTATCTACATAGGAACTGAAAAAAACAAGATGATTTAGTCATGCTACTTGTGTTTTCTCTTAATTTCTTATCAAGTGTGTTGTCATGATGCCAGGGCAGCATGAATTCAGGATGCTTTGAATGTCAGGCACACGGCAGTATAAACAGAGATAACCTCAAATAAAAATCATAAAATCCACTGATAAGTAGGAATATGGTTTGAAAGATGAAAGATGACAAAAAATCATATGTAAATACAAGTTTTCCTCTAATGTAATGTAATATATGTACACACATGTTTTAATTGCCTACTTCTGTAACAGCAAAATGAGGCACAGGACACATCAGATAGGATTTACTCTGTTCCTTCCACTTTCAGACTGAAATTAGAAATGTTTTAGAGCACATATGTAACACTTCCTGCAAATTTTAACAGTATGCAATACATTACAATAAATCTTTACAAGGGTCAAAACAAAATTCCTTCTACTTTCAAAAGCGCATCTGAAATGAGTGCAAATATATGACTTTTTCCAAGTCACCTTGCCTTATTAAAATGCAAGCATTAGAAAAGATTATGACACAAAGTGGAAGAGGAGGGCAGACTTCCAGCCAAGGGTAACAGAGAGACATATCCAAGAGTCTTAATAGTTGAAGCAACAGCAAGCTACAATTTTGGCTACAGTTAAGGCCATTACGTTATTCACCACAATTTCTATTAACAGGAGATTTAAAGATAGGCTGTTCCTTCCTAAAAACTACATATCAGTGGACATCTTTATTTAAATGTCTAACTTCCCAAAATAGTTGTATTTCTACTTAATGACAGTTAATACTGTGTCAGTGGCTCAGTATTCTGTACATTCCATGCAATTTGTTTCCTGTCTCTCTATTTTTAAGTATTAATGATTTCTGGAAAAGAATAAAAAAATGTCAATTCCTACAGAAAAAAAAAATCTGATTAAAAAGTACTCAAATGTGTTCTCTAAGCATATAAAAAAACCCCCCATACTAACCATTTCTTAATGACAGTTATCTTTTTCTAAGATAACTTAATATTGAAAATAAAGCGCACACAACCACTAACACAGAAAAAATTCATGGCTGGGATGTTCGAGAAGAAATCCTAAGGAAAACTGAACTTTTTTTGAAGTGCTCGACTCACTAATTCAATTTTGTACCTCAGAGCTGCTTTACATCTTTGAGTAGGTTAAAAAACCTACATGCCAGGAGAAGCTCCGTAACTTTTCTTACCCAATGGCCCAGGGAGAACTCAAGGATCTGATTTCAAGCTCAGCTTCTTTTTCATAAGAGTTCACATATCTCCAAGAAGATGAACAGAAGCAACCTATCTCTGCGAGACAAAAGAGCTCCAGTAACGCAAAAAACTCAGCGAGGCTGAATTTACAAGGCAGCACTTCATTTGTCTCACACCTCTGCGACACAGCTACATTCCTTCATCACGCCTTAAGGAACTCACATGACATCCAATTTCTACAGCTTTGCAGATGACACGTGTTTCCTCCAACTTCCAGAGCCTGAAGCTGGGTGTACAAACGTAACATGGTCCAGCTATGCCTGTGCTGCTCAGTATTTCTCAGAAAAAAGGGATTCAGGAAACATATATCATCAAACACGCCTCTATATCAGTTCCTGGCCAGCCCATCCCCATGAGCCATAGACCACTGAGGAGAAGCACATCTGAACTGGGCAGCTCTATACAGAGCTCGTGACTCACCGCACTGCCCTGCTGAACGCAGTAGCCATGGTTTCCCTTCTTAATTTAATACAAGATCTTTTTTTTTTTTCCCCAAAAAAAGATGATTAGGAAGCAAGATGGAGAAGGTGCATTTCTCAGTCCTATCAAACCAGGCAACTACTCGTAGATGCCCCTGTTCCGGACTAAGGGAGGGATGAATGGGGCAGGGAGGGAATCACAGAATCATGGAACAGTTTGGATTGGAAGAGGCCTTAAAGATCATGTAGTTCCAATCCCCTGCCACGGGCAGGGAAAGAGGGATAGAAACGCTCAAGGGAAATAGAAAATGCAAGACAATTGGGGGGGAACATGGGGAAGGTGAGCAATAGGACAAAGCAGAGAACAGACCCAGCCGAGAGCAACATTTTTTTTTATTTTAAGAGACCCTTGGTTATGTCTTGGCTCAGTTATATCTGCAGGATATATCACTTCTCACAAATTTTCTTGCAGTAGCCTTTTGATGAGGTGGCACAGTAATAAATGGGGAGATAATTTGATGTGTTGAACTTTTATTGCTGGTGAGGAATAAAAGGATTTTCAGCTCCCTGGCTGAGTCTGCACTGCTGACAGCTGGAGAGGGGCAGGGGGACCCCCTCCCAGATTAAACCACTAGCAAGAGGAGAATAGGTAAGGATTGCTCATAAAAACAACTCCAGCAATAAAAGAGAGCAGCATAGAGTACATGTACGAATTAAACCATGATTACCAGTGTAGTTTATTAAGTTGGGTGGCAATTCTCAAAAAAATAGAAGAGTCGGGATACACAGAGTGCTCACAAGCGCTGGGAATTCACAACTTCGCATCGCCAAAAAACACAAGTGCTCAGAATCGAGCCCTAAAGCTGTAACCCATCCACATAAATCAGTAGTGCTCCCTCAAACTGCTACTTGCTTGATTGAATTATTCTCACCCCAGAGCTTTTGAAGACTGACCACAGTTCATTTACACATCTTCATTATCTTTTTTATATATTTGTAATTAATAACTAAAGAGAATCAAAATAATAAAGAATTTTGGGGGGTTTTAGAGAAGGAAGAATTGAAGGAAATTCTATCCAGTTTTACTGTTCATCACTGTACCAGGTGTCCACAGCCCAGGCTCCAGGGGCTGCCTCGCACGCTGGATGCAGGGCATGGCTGTACTCCTTAGCAAGGCTGGTGTCACCTTGGAAAAAACATGTTTACGGAAGGGCAAAAGCCACTGGACAGCAAGAGGAGGAGGGGACAGGGAGAGCGAGAAGAGTGGAGGGGACACTGAGGTCAGAGGAGGGGCCCCGGCACTCAAACGCGAGTGGCTTGGTGGGCACTTGGCTGGTTTTGCCAAGGCCAGCCTAGCACCATCACTTCTGTCACTGTCATCCAGGAGGTGCAGTTTAGATTTGTGCTTCCTTTTGCAATACTAATCCCATGAAAAATATTGTAAATCCCATTACTGTAACTGCTTGAGTTTGGGAGGGCTCGAGTTTGTTTCACTGATACATTGGAAGCTTCCGATAAAGAAAAGCTATACACACGGTTACTTTAACCATTTGAAAGTGGAACAATAGGAATTGTTGACATTGGCTCGTTCTATCAGGCTTTAAGACAATTCTTCATTTCAAGAACATGGAAAATGTAAGATTTTGTTAAAATTGAGACTTTTTATGACAATGCACAGGTGCCCTGTGCACAATGACGCATTATTGCTCTGAAAACAGTGTGCTTTTGTAACGCACACACACAGCGTGCCTTGAGTACAACTGCATTTGCGCTACTGACCTCTTTGCCTCTTCTACTGATGCCTTCCTCATTAATACCAAGACTTCATTCATCTAAAGAAGGTACTCAGTTCCGCCAAGGGTCAGGCCATAGGTCACATTAGATATGTGGTGTCACAGAAAGCTTACCCTTGGTTTAGAAGCCCTACTTTGGGCAAATTACATGAGTAAAACAAACAAAAAAAAATCCAAAATCCTGTCATGTGACAGAAGGACACATGCAGAGACTATTGTCTTGCACATGAGCACAGGAAGACACTGGTCTACAACTGTGTTCCACAGTATCTCATTTATCTTTTGCAAAACTTGCCCAAAATTATTGTGGTTTCTATGCCTAAGTTAGTGAGCAACAGTTACCAACCTTTTTCACAGGTTAGTAAAATAAACCAAACAAACCAATTCATATTCCACGATCTCCCCCTTCCCAGCAACATGCAAACTGCAATTAAAAGCACAAGAAAATCGTTATAGGAGCTTTTCAATATATTTGCCTTATTAAGATATTCTAATAGTATAAATGACTATGGTATTTGTTTTCATAGTAAAATTAAGTAGGTTTATTTAATCACTCTCTTGTGCTATGTTATGGATACTTCAGTTCCTCCTCTTCAAGCGCTTTCTATCCACCCCCCCAGGACAGCTCGTTAAAGCCTGGATCCGGCAGAGGGCACAATTGCTGCTTTAAAGCACCTTCCAAAACTGCAGCCGGAGGTTGGATGATTTCAAAGGTCACACCAGACTTTATAAACATGTCTGATGCCAAAAAGAAATTCCAATACTTTAAAATCCCTGTTAGCGTTTTCAGCAAATATTTTTTTTAAAAAGTAGTTTTCTCTTTTTTTTAACATTATTTTTAACTGATCAAAAACCTCGATAAACACAACCACTGTCAACGGCAACTTTAATGCGTCTGAAGTTCAACAGCATGCATAAAAATTCCTTCAAGCTCTGCACGGGTTTTGAACTTGCTTATTTGCCACCTGCTGAACCCTGGGAAAAGCTATCCCATCAGATTTCTCCTGAGAGAAACGTGGATGTTTAACCCACAGAACCCGCAGATCACCCTGTCACGGGGATGACAGACAACGGAATCGCTCTTCGCAGAAAGGCAAAACCAGAGCTACTGCAAATGTCACAACTGGATCATTTAACAGAGCTTTTCACAGCGGAAGGAGGTGCAAACTGCAGCCCAACACTCTTGGTTCATGAAATCCAAATCCCAGCATTTTTACAGAACACGCTACGACCTTCAGCATCCACAACTATCTACCGCCCTTACCCCGCAACACAGCTGCTCCACAACGTATTTCCCAAGAGCACAGCCCCGGCAGTACTACAACAGCAGGGATTGCTGTGCCCCTCCAGGAACACCAGTTCCATTTAAGCATCTTCTAGAATTTTCAATTAAAGCCTTTCATGTTTGACTAATATACTGAGACACATAGAGAGAAAAAGAAAAACAGGAGGAAATAAACACAAGCTAGAGTCACTTTGGAGATTTACATCCTGAACACAGAGGACATGTTGCTATTATTGTATTACTTAACACGTCTTTTCACTTTTTCTTTGTTTGATGGAGGATAAGTGAAAGTTAAATCAACTCTGGATGGGTTTTACATGAAAGAACCTGGGCGAGTCAATAAGTTCAGACAAAGGAAATCCCACATACTTAAAAATTACAATTGTCATTAAATTTAATAGGTTTACCTTCAGTCTTATGCTTGTTAGCGCTTCTTCCCCAGTCCTTAAGCTTCTGGTCAGACATGATGAATACAGACTTTACTGTTTTAACCTTTCAAACTGCTGTGCTCCTTCGTGCTAAGAAGAAATACTCTTTCTAAGTCAGTATGTCACCTACTCGTGACAGTTCCCAAAGGAAACCCAGGCACCTGGTTACATAGCACACAGGTACAAAGCAATCATGTTTGTAACAAAACCACACTCGGTCCTAGAACACCAGTAAAATTTTAACATTAACAGTCGGATTCTATTGTAGCGAAGGAGCAGGTTGAAAAAAGTCAACAAACAGTCCGGCACGCGCAGATACAAGCTACAACTCCCCACTTCTCCCTGCAGCACGCAAAGGAAAGATCCAAAACTCCACAGCAGTGGAAGGTGCCTCTTTTTCTCCGATTACAACCTCTTTCCCCCAAAGAGGGGATAACTCCCATTCCTGCATTTCGTATCTGCAATTTTGAGGCTCATCCCTTCATAGGCTTCAAATGCTGTGGGTATTGAGCAACTCGGGAATTATGAAGGGGAGCACTAAGAGGTTACTTTGCTGACTGGCTACGATGTTAGAAAGCATCAGAGGTCAAAACTAACACCTGAAAAGTCAGTAGAGGACTACACAAGATGCCAAATAAAAGAGTGAACGCATTATGAAAAATTAACTATTTTCCAAAATTTACTTCTGTAAATCTCTTGAAACCAGAATTCTCCCGTTTTGTAACAAAGGGTTTGTTTTCTTCAAATTGTAGGATTCAAAACTATATGTGCAGAAAACTATCTAGAGAATCCACCTAGTGTTCTTTGAGGAAGATACTCTGAAAAAGAGGTTTCTTTAGATCTATTTTCTATAGTGAAAATCTAGTTCTAGTTATGGGTGTTTCAGACCCCCTGGATTACGTTCTTTGTCCTGTAGACACAAACAAACAACACAGCTTAGACGCTAACTTTCAGTTAAGCTCCTTTAGTAATGCTTCGAAGGAAACTGGATTCTATGATAGAGGGTGGGGTTCTACCACTAAGTTATCTGGACAGAAACACTCCAGGGAAGCCTCCAAATTTTAACCTAAACCTGAGCTGATCCAACTTTCATCTTATGCCAGAAGCCGTCACCTGAATTATGGCAGCATTCCTGATTCACCCTGAAGCAAACACTCCTCTGGGAATATCAATGGCCACTTAATATTTCTCCAAGCACATTCTCATGAAGAAAACTATAGCCAATAAAAAAAGTTTTAAAATCAGCTTTCATATTATTTTTCCTACAAATTAATTATCAAAAACTCTGTTAAGTAATTTATTCCATTAGCTTAGCTCAGACAATATTATATTACATTACAATTTTCACTTTTAATATGGCATATGATTTTATTAGCGAGTTCTATCACTTTTGATGGAGGTCGAAGGCTTCCAAGTGGAATCTTTTCTCTTCTGCCTAATAAAGGTTATTAAGAATTTAAATAAGACTTGAAAGTGTGGATAATTTAGACACCAAAGTAACGGCTATACATATTTCACAACAGCAGTTCATTAGTGGGCTGATATTCAGTCAACTTGATTAAAGCTTCTCATTTGTTTCACTCAATAGCTTTCCACCCAACTCCTAAAACCTCAAACCAAAAACGTAAGGACATATTTAAATTGCAGGGAATAAGTGTAAGACTCTATTTTGCCCAGTATCTTTGAGGTTGCAAACAGCAGCTGGAGTCAGACAAAAAACGGAAGACCAGAGAATCTGCAAATACACCCTCAAACTGCAGGTCTTTAGCAATTCTAATTAATTAGACCAAACATGCCCACAGACTTCAGCACCTGCAGTAGCACTGCCAAGGCCTTGCAGCATATTCCATACCAGCAATTGGACAGGCGCTTGACCAGCCTCCCTCTCGCTTAGGTTGGGACTTATATCCACCTCTGCGGACTGTATTATGCCATACCCACATTACAGAAACTAGCGAGCGTGCAAAATTTATTACATGCATGCCACAGCAGTCTGAAATGCTTAATTTATTCGAACTTACCATTACTGCACACACCCTCAAATTCATTACAAACGATGAGAACTGCAACTATAATAGCATCATCTTAAAGAATTATGCCCCGTGCATCAATAAATACTTGTCCCTGTTTTATCAATTTTCTAAAGCAATAATGATAAAAAAAGTCCAGTAGTCCATTTAAACAATCTACATAGTAAAACTATGGCCAGCAGCCAATTTGAAGGGAACTGATTATGCTGAAGAGGTATCTGGGGTCCTTTGTATTCTCTACTTGGTGATCCTTGGAGTGGTTTAATGAAAAAAATTCATCGCATGTGAATCACTGAGCAGAAGAAAAAAAAACCTAAAAGCTGATTACATTATAAAACTCCAAGCCTGCACCAAGTTATTAAAAAAAAATATTTCACTGTATATTACCATTGAATATGTATCGAAGTTCCAGTTAACAGTAACTTGCACTTTCCTTTTTCAAACATTGAAAAAAGAAGTCCTGTGGAACTTATAACACAAGGAAACACCACTGAAGAAGTAAAAAGCCATTTCATTTCTGGATCAGCCGTTTTCAGTAAGGTTAGAAAGAGAATGGTTCAGTGCTAATAAACAAAAACTCCAGATGCTTTATAAACAAAGGGCTGAAGCTTTTTCTTAAGCAGCACTGCAGTTTTGACCTAAGGAAGTTGGCCAAGGAGACAGTTTGTCATCACTCAGCATGTTTTCTCCGATCTCCAACTTGTACAACTACTTTACTCTCCGATTGAGGTGGGAATCATCTATCAGCAGCCTCCCCATCGTTTATTTCATCCCCCTGTGCCTTGCCCCGGCATCACTTGCTGCCTTTCCTGCTGTCCACACCATCTTCCCATTTAAATCAGCCCTTGTGCTTATCCAAGCGCAAACCAGACCAGCAGGAAATGAAAAATCCTCTCAATCCAGACCACAAGAACCAGGAACAGAGGTAGCACCCTTGGAAACACAACACACAAAACAAAAGTGTACAGAGTTTGTGGCTTTTTAACTTCTGACTTGAGGGCGGCCGCCGGGCGGGCAGTGAGCCACGTTGCTGCTGTGCCCCTCGCGCCGTGGGCACAGGAGAACTTCTGGCTCTGAGCACATGGAGGGAGAGTGTTGGTTTCTGAAAACCTCCAGAGCACCTGTGACAGGTACCACGGGCAGGCCTGGCTGCCAGGGCAGCAATCCCAGCATTTCAGCCAAAAGCTCCGCTCAGGTGTCCTACTGACAAAGTCTACCTGGGATCTTCAACAAGCAAATACCGCAGGTGTGTCTGGTCACATCCTGATAATCCTGAGCACTTTTATCAGCATCACATAATTGTTTTGAAATCCAAACTGAAATCAAATGACTTATCTGCCACAACGTTCTTTCCTCCTACTCTGAAATACTGGCTTACCAAAATATTTAATGTATTAATTTACTCATACCACCATTCTGAGCATGAATGAAATTAAGAACTAGACATTCCTTTGTATTTTATTTCAAAATTTGATGTCTACTGATTGGAAATGTCATTCAAGAAATAAGCATGTACTGCTGACATCAAATGTGATTAAGGTAAGCATTGTTTCATGAAGAATACGCTGAAGCAGCTAATAATGTTACAAGCTAGGAGGTCTATATACGATAACATTATTAAAGGCTCCTTTTCAGTTTGTTTTCCTTTCTGCAATTTTATGACAGCTTCAATTTTTTTATGCCACTTAGAAAACTCAAAAATACAAGGGTTTTTTTTTTTAAGTATTATTTTTAAATGCATCTAATAATTACCCAAACACACATGTTATGCTTTGTCCTTGTATTGAAAAAACAAGCACGATTCTGCAAAACGACCCTGACTGGTGATGAAGATCTATACCAATGTGTTTCAGAGGTTAAAAGAGAACAACTGTGGCGAAAATGAACATTTCTCAAATCAGAACAACATTTTACAGCATGCCTTGCAAAATTCACAATGTGACTTCTAAACCTGTGCCACATTGCTTTCTGTGCTATGCTTTAGTCTAAAAATAATCCAGATGCATGACAATATTTTTAGACGTAATTCGTCTAACCTTGTATTTGCATGATGCACAGAATATATTGTGAAATTTTTAAACATTTAGCCATTTTAAAAAGAATATATGACATTAAAAGCGATTACATGCATCCCGTCTGCTTCAAAAGTTACATTACTTGTCCTGTATACAACAATTAAACTAAAAAATCAAACTACTGTTACAGAACTTTGCTTATAAGGAAAGTACTCCAAAATAGAGCTTTCCCAAAAGAAAGGTATCAAAAAAAAATCATTCCAGTTTTTATTATTAAAAAAGGTCATGATTGTAAATTTGTTGATAAATCATTCAACTAATTGCATAGCTAACTAAAAATTAAACCCTTTTTCATGAAGTTCAAGTAAAGCTCTTTAGCTGTATCAATAAGTCTTCACAAAAAGCAGATGTTCTAACCCTTTATACTATGCAAATTCTCTCAAGTATAGGTCAGAAAAAATTCTGACCAGACAGTACTGCAATGGACTTGGATTTTTAATCAAATACTTTGGAGAAGAATAACGAAGAAGATCTGGGGTTTTTTTCCCACTGAGCAGCAAGAATGCTGGAGATTTGACACGTTTCTAAATGTCTCATAAAAATTCCTTTCTTTATTTAAACATAGACTTTTCTCTCTCTCTTCTTAAGAGCCTTGGTTTTTTTCACAATGATAATACCTAATCTATTATAAGCATAAAACAGGCATTTTCTGTATTTTTACTAGCCAGACCTTAGCTAAAAAAAGGCGATACCACTTGTTTTTCTATTTAACAGGAGAAATTATATTCTCACAATAAATACATCACGTTTGAGCTATGTCCACAACAACGAACTGCGCTGCATATAACCCATAAATCATGTCATGCACATCAGTAACTCATCTGTACATCAAAACAACCATTAATTATTTATATACTAATCTCATTAGTTAGAAATCTAAGCCTACTAATCTTCACACAGTTCTTAAGAGGGGTATGAAGAGGATAAAATTGGGAGACAAAACGAGTGAGGAGAATGAATGACGTAGGGATATTCTCAGTAACAACTGAAGTAGCAATACTAGAAATGGTAGAAAATAAATGGAGTCAGAAAAACAATGGAGGCAGAGAGGCTATATGAGCACCGGGCATGAAACGGGCCCAGAGAGGAACAAAAAGCAACAGCAGGAGGACAAGTTCAGGGCCTATGAATATCGTTAACACTCTGACCAGTAAATCTTTGCAGAAGGTATTTTTTTTCAGTCACTTGCAATTCAGAGCAGTGTTAACTAACAAAATCAGATGGAATCTACTATTGTTTTACTAAAGGCTTCTTTCTTTCACCAATCGCTAAATGCATAACGACTCTAAAGTTATTGCAGCTTTACAAAAAAAGAATATTTTTTTTCAACTACTAAAATCAAGGTAGTTGCTTCCAACCAAGTAACACAGTGACAAGAACCGAGAAAATATCAGCTTCAAGCAATTATCCGTGTTCATAAATCTCTGTTCACAGTCACATGAACCTTCTTTCAGCGTTACAGAACAGGCGCAAAGTATGTTCCCGGAGAGTCACAGGGCTCAACAGCAAGACTGCATTTATTTACCTCAGATAAACTGCATTGCATGTAATCACCTTTTCAGGCATTCACTAAACTGTATATGGTTTAGAGTTGCAGAGTCACTCATTTGTTTTTATCCCAAATGCAGATCAACATTTGCTACCACATTATTATGAGGTAGTTTACTGTTTACTGTTGCACATGACTATTTATAAAGTGATTCAAGGAAGCAAGCTACACAAGGCCAGCGTAGAAGTACCTATGCTTTTGCTCTAACTAATAACCACTAGCCTTCTGTAGTTTGTTGTGGCAAAAAACTAACGGATATCCAGAATTCATTTGGTAATGTCAAGTTAAATCCTTAACAAGCCCCTCAGGCTTACTTTTTATTATTGGAACTTCTACAATGTACAAAAATAAAACCTTAAAATAATAAAACTAACTCTGTAAAGCAATTATTTTCTGCATTCTTCTCTTGCCTAAAAAAAAAGTATTCTTTCTATAACATAACTAGCAATGGGAAAACATCAAGCTGTTGGACTAGCTTTTCCCATGATAGAAGCTGACATTACAGCTCCCAGTCTAGCGCTGATGTGCGTAAAACTGGTACAATGAGCCTTGACATTTGTCATTGTACTTAGCTACAAATGCATTACAAGAAATTACAAGGGATGCTATCAGAAAATTGCAAAACTAATGAGTGTTTCACTTGGTTACTGTAATTCTTCAATGCTCTTCCAATCTTGTGCAAATCAGAAGCCACTTAAAGCTCTGAAAACTGACAGGAAACTGAATGAGGTTTTCATTATGCTTTTAAAACTCTTACTTGGCTAGTTCCTATGTAAAGAGTCTTGTGGAAGAACTAGATAGCCTGCTCTATAGCCATGCTTGGTACAAGCAATAACGAAGGTAGCTCATTACACTTCTGGAACAAAAATTCCCTTCTTCCAACCAAATTCCCTTCCACAAAAAGGAAATAGCAGTAACAAGAAAAAAACCTTTAGGAAGCTAGGAATGAGATTTGATGTACATTGCATCAATATCGTAAATGCTTTCTACATGGCTAAAGGAATGTAAACATTTTAATCAAATTTGGCATTTATAAATCAGGTTTTGTAACAGATTTATGAATACGAAGGAAACTTCCTAGTAGCTCCTGTAGCATATACTTCATTAGTATTGATTCGAAAACTTCTTTACTAGACTGCCTCCAGTACAGCAAAGAGAATATTTATATCACTAAAACCACCTGAGGTTAAAGGCAATGTAAACTTCAAGGACCCACCCGGGAAGTCTTGTTGAAGGCTAAGACGCTTACCTGAATTTATCCCATAAAACCAACAAGAGATGTCGCTAAGGACATCTACATAACAAGAAAACATGAAGCAGGACTGGGAGAATACGCCTGCGTTTCCACTGTGGTTTGTGGATTTCGATTGCATTATCCTTCCCCCTGGACTTCAGCGGCGGTGATAAAGTCGCGGAGGCAAAGGGCTGATGGTGGCAGCCTGAAAGCTTCTGTCACCACTGCAGAGTGGGGTTTATCCTGTGGTGCTCTCGTGCACCAGACCCTAACTTGACGTTGCTCTGTACGTGCTTTGCTTGTAATGGGGTATAAATCCGTACTAAATCTTTCAGCCCAGTCTCTGTTCTATCCTGCCTGGCCACCAGGCCAGAGGACACAGAGGGCATGGAACAGCCAGAAACATATTGGGGAAAAAGCTGTACGTGGTCTGTTTCACAACCAGGGTCTCGTATCTTAAGCCACCCTTTCTCCAGGGCTGACAAACAGAATGTAACCCTGCCAATGTCACAGGGATCATTATAGTAGCTGGAAGAGTAACATATTATAGTATGGAAGAGTAACATCTTAAGGCAAAATACTGAGTAGTAAAGCAGTGTAGAGATTCCTTGGTGGGTGAGTGGTGGAAAGAGGCAAGAGAGCAAGGCTAGATTCTAGGGGTGTTCAAATCTATCAAGGCAGTGCAAACAGTCAGGACACACCAAATCAAGGAGATGAAATTCAAGGAGCAGGAAAGTAACCTCTTGGTAACAGAGCATCTCAGGGTATCAGTTAATACTATGATCATTCAGAAACAGCTGCAATACAAAGCTGTGAATTGTAGAAATACGCTACCTTACAAAAGGGAACACGTCAATATTTAAGTTGCTGTTTTTATTAAAAAAAAAAAAAAAAGCAAATTTGTTTCCTGGCATTTTCCTTTATGACGTGTGAGCCAACATGTCCTCAACATATCCCTTCCCTGAATTAATTATCTAAAAATTCAACACTAAGCGGCTATCACCATCTAAGCACAGAGGGAGTTCAGGCTCTTTCTGCACACTTAAAGCCAAAATCAAGTTTTTACCAGAACCATTACCATGGTTTGTTCCTGAAGCTTTTAAGAAGCGTACAAATATATACAGCATCTAAGTATCTTCTCCACATGCATGTACACATGTAACTATGTGAACCCAGAATCCCTACAGAAGAATAAGCCACATCATTTTAAGGTTTAAACCCTACCTCTTCCTGAGCCAGGTCCACCTAAAGTGACCAACGTCTAAGTGATAGAAAGACATGCCTTCAATTAAAAAAGCTGAGATCTGGCACATAAATCAATCTGTCTCTCATAATTCACCAGCCTGTCTTATCAATTCATGCTTGGCATATGTTCCCTTAGGCACCATAACCTGATGCTGTAAATCAGTCAACGGCTGCTGCCTTAGATTATGTGAAAGTTTGGATAGGGGTGGAAGGTCTTCAAGAGGCTGAGGAACTGCAAATAATTACTTCCCAAAGCCTCCCTGAACCTCTGCGTCTTTTCTGTTAAGAACTAGCTTTGTGTAAAGAAATAAAATTAGTGCATATAAATTCTGGCTCAGATTTCCCCCTTAGACAACAGTCACCAACTATTGCTTCCCTGTGCTACATATCCACAACTACTGTGATTTCACTAATTCAAGATCATGCTACCATTTACAGATGTACCTTTATTTCTATTTTTGTTATTTAAACACGTGGTTGTTCTGAATAGATCAAAAGGCATTTAAAGGAATTTCAGACCCTGCAAATTGCTGCTGAATACTTCTCTATTACATTAACATGTACTTTAAACTAAGTAAATTAAGACAGCATCACCATCCATCCTCTGCTACGTTACACATTGCTTTAAAAACTGATTATGATGCAAGACAGAAAAGGCAAGGAGTCTATGCTTAGTACAAAAACTTGGAATAAATACAGTAAGTAGAAATCCAAATTTGTTTTAGTGGATAATCTCCCTTTGAGGGCTTAGTCCTGCATCCCATAGGCAAGTGGAATACTACAATCATTCCCCATTTCACACAGTTTACAGGCAATTCAAGTACATTTAACCCTTGTTCTGGCATTTCCATACAACCAAAGAATTTCCATGACCCAACAACCTGCACTTTCAACTCCATGAAGTTCACAAGATAGAGAATTAAGAGCCCTTAGCTTAAATTCTTAATTAGGAGTAAAACATACACTTTAAGATAGCAGCAAAATAAAATCTATTAACAATGTTTGCAGCTAGATGAAATAGATGGTTTGATAGTAATTATTACAGATAACAAGAGCTCAACATTGTTCATACAAAAATATCAAACCAACCTCTTGTCAGTGCTCTTACAGGATAAGGAGACCACAAGCGCTACCCTCAGTGAGGTGGCAGGACTTAAAATTTCAGGGAACACAGGATACTACTTCTATTCCTCTTAGACAACCATTGCTGGCATTCCAATATTCCTTGCCTCATCATTAACTACTGACATAATTAATACGCTCTCACAGAAGCCCCAGCAGAGTTAGAACATAATCACCTATAGATTTGATTCATGGAAGTGTCTTTTTGGAATAACTAAGATAGATTAGGTTCCTCACACTGTCTTGGATACAGAAGCAACAAAAAGCAAGTGGGGAGTTACCAACTGTGGAGGGGTACTAATTAATAACTCAATTAAAAAAGGAAAATTAAAACTTTATGGTTCGTTATCCTTCATTGCTTATTAAATTGTTTTGCTAAGCAAATAATTAATAATGATTATTCCAGAAAACTGAAATAATTTCACATTTTTTAAAAGTTCCATAAAATAAAAGTAGTTTGTTTTCAAAACACTGGAAACACGCTGACCGCAGGACTTCCTGACAACTGAAAGATCAGCACTATAAATGTGCTATAAAATATTCTTTTCTATTTATAGCAAATAACTTTCTCCTCTCCCGTTTTTTACATTGAAGAATATATTGTGCTTTGGTGATGGAGGAAATATCTTGCTATATAGTTTTGATTTGTTTGGGGGATTTTTAACTTATTTCAAGTTTTGTGGCTTATCAAAATGAACGGCATTCCTCTTAATGTTGTCATTTTCTTGGCATATTCGAAGTTTCTGGATTTGTTGCTGTTAGTTTTGATTGACCAATTACACTGTTAGCTTTGATTGACCAAAATTACACTTCAACAAGTTTGTTTGTAAGGAATATTTTAACAAGCTTGGCGGTTTTAAAGCCAGTTGGACATACTGAAAATCTTCTGCCACAAAATGTAATCTTTAGGTCTTAAAAGCAGTGGTTTTGCAAAACTAAACACAACTTAAGAGTAAGAGAAATACACAGTATCCACAAGGAAGGGAATAGTTGAAGAGATGACAGTAGCAGGAAACGAATGAAGGAGGTACTGGGAGGGGATAATAAGAGAAATCACATCCATCTATTAACCTTGCCTACGTCCCGAGCACATCGCACTGCTGCTTTAACACTTGCCAGGATATACCTATCTCATGACACTATAAAGCAATCAGAGAGTTTCAAGCTGCCAACTACGCCCTTTAGATGACCAAGTGTTGACGATCTCCAACTGTGTTGCCTAATTCAGCATTATGAATTGTGGTATTTCAGGACTCCGGTTTGCCTCGTTGCTCAGAATTATGAACCAAACCATCATGAGGCTGTTTCAGTTTTCAAGGTGGGGAAGAAGGCTTAGAAAAAAAAACTTACTCCCCTGGCCTCAATATTCACAAAGAAAATGTAAGATACATTAACTGCATGCTCCAAATCCACACGTCACAACAATGCATTTATGACTTCCAAGAGATGTCTTTACTTGGGGGTGGAGGCAGAGAGAGACGTCCTTAGTGTGTCACTCCTAAACAGCTGGTTGGGCTGCTTAAGGCTTCGGAGACATTGCAGACTCCCAATGTATAACAACTTTGTCACAGTTTCCTACTAAGAAATCATAGAATAACTTCCCTTCCTTTATATGAACGCAACATATACTGTTTGTCTTTGACAGCTTAATTCATGAACAAATAGACATAAACATTAAATTAACTATTACACGTATAACTTACACGGTTAGCAATTAGCATTTTAGGATCCTAGCTCAAAGCAAAAAGGAACTGTAGAAATGTTTTATCATTACAGATAAAAGATAGATTACACTAAATCCAAAGGTACCATTTACAGATAGATATTTAATTTAATGAAATCTCCTTGAGTCAACTTAGTAAGCCTTCTGCACAAATTCAACACCGGGGCTATTCAGAACAATCAACGTGATGAATATCTCCTCACAGAAATGACATTTTAAGAATGCTTTCTTACTGAAGAATAACTAACAATATGTTGTCCTAAAAATCTTAGAGGTAGTACAGTAGGACCACCAGTAAATAAGTCGAAACACCTTTAACCAGTACACAGATACATTCTAATCTATTATATAAATTAAGTAGAAGAAAATACTATAAGAATACCAGCAGTCACTTGCAAACAATAACAGTTCCCATTTCCTAATATACTGAGTCACCTATATAAAGCTTTAAAGAAAATGTGAAAATTCGGCAAAATTTAATTGCATTTCTTACAAGCTTAGGCAGAGCAAGAACTGGGAGAACTCATACTTGATACTTGAAAGACTACAGCAAATATAAACCAAAAGTTTTGATATTTCTAAGACAAAGGACAAGTATAATAAAATCGAAGTAAACAAACTGATTCTGAAGCACTCGATACACATCGCACAGAAACAAAAATGCAAGGAGCGTAACTGCTCTTCATGCAGACACAACGCCGTCTCTAGTGGGAAGGCACTACAAGATTGCCCTTGATTTTCCTTATTATTTCCAGTGGCTTCATAATGTATTCAGCAAACACTTGGAGCACTCAACAGGAATGAAAAACCTACCCAAAACACAAACACAACTGGTTAACTGTCGAACCACTGACACTGGGAACTCCTCTCAGAGATATCGCCTCAGGTTAACTGCTTGGTAAAACGCACAGAAACACTCCAGCAGTTGTGAACACTTTTGAGAAGAGCTACAGACAGCAAATAAAGAAAATAAATAAGAAACAGTGAGTTCCAGGTGCAACATGTGGTAATGAACTTATGGCCTCTGGTTTTACACACTCAATACGTAAAATGAACTCCCACAGACGCTTGAATTCTCACGAAACAATGAGTGCTCACAAGTTGTATAAAAATCTTCAAATACATCCTAAGGAACACACCAAGATATGCTTAAAACCATAAATACTACAACCCAAACCTTCATTCCTAAAGAACATTCTCTCAGTGGCAAATCCCTCAAAATAGGCACTGCATTTTTTTTCAGATTTAATAAACAATAATAATAAAACTAAACAAAAAAATACTGCATGTCTAAGAAGACAAATTAAATACTCTTATCCAGCTGACGAAAGTTAATCCTAGCATTCCTCATAGTGTTGAAACCACACAAAGAACACTTGGAAGAAAGGCTGTTCAGGATCTTCCAATTGCCAGCATTGCTATCGCATGAAAAATTGATTAAGCAACTCTTGCTGTTTAACTGACTTAAAAGTGCTTATTAATAAAAGGAATTCCAACCAAATTTTCACCTATTAATTGACTTGCAAAATCAGCTGCTTTTACTTAAATAGTTAAGGGTAGTTTGATTTCTGAAATTGCTTCTTAAGCACTTTAATGCATAAAAGCTACACATAACAAGTTAAGTTTCATATTTTAAGGAATTAACTTCATACGAGAAGACTTCTTATTCAGGTCATGTCAGTAGCATCTGAGTTTTCTTAAATACAGTAACAAAGACATATGAACATTCAAAATCAAGCTGTCATATAGGAATTGATCTCCCTGCAGTTGCACAAAAAGAAACATTTTAAAATTAATATTGATTGTTCAGTATGAAATAACATACTTGTCTGACATACGTGATGAATTCATTATTGCGTGAGTAAAGGAAGATAAAATGAGAAATACTCAATGATGTAAATAGTTCTATGCCTCATCCAGTAAAAATACAGAGGCATTGATTACATTCTCAACTCACTACTCAGGTAAAATAAAATCTTACCCAAACACATTATCCATTTCAGTACAGTGCTTACGGACCTCAAATGAAAGTTTAGTTAACCATGAACAAATAGAAAGGATATGAAAATGCCATGAAAAAACAAAAGTGCAAAAGATCATTTGTAAACTAAAACTCAGACAGAATCTAAATGTTGATTTGAACAACAGTGCAAAGGTTACCTGGACAGAAAAACTGTGGTATTGAGTGACACCAGCTGTTTGCTCAAAGGAAACTTCTCTGGTGGCAAAGCAGATTTTAAAATGATGAAGCAAGATTTAATATAATCTGATAAATTAAAGAAGTTTGACATTAAGAAGGCTCAAATAATTCTGTAATCATAACAACATCATAAATCAAATACTAAAGTTTTAGTTTATGAAGAAAAACATCCATTACAGTTAAGAATTTGACCGGTGCGTTATGTCCTTTCCTACCTGCACTCTTTCAAAACACTTACATACTATTAATACTTTAAAATAACCAAGCGTTAAAATCCACTACCATACAATTTAAAAAACTTCGTTTATCCCATAATTCGCAAAATACAACCTTTTGCTGTTTTTTGGGTCACAGAAAAATTGCAATTGTGAAAGTGTAACAGCCTCATCCTCACATGCTTTTCATTATAAAAGCAATGACTCGAGTTGTCACACATCACAGATGAATTAAGAGAATTCACACATGTATCAATAAATATAAATGGTTCTTTAAAAAGTTCATGTACACAAAAGAATGGCAAAATTCAGCAAGTTTCAATGCCTTATTATATTAATATATTTATATATATATAGACACACATATTTACGTATTAAATAGTTGCCTGTGTTACTGACCCGACACAAGCGCTGCTATAAGATACAGCAAAATGGATTTCAAATTGCAGGATGAAGCTTGTGCTTCCAAAACCAAAGGTCCCCTAACTATTTTTTTTTATTTATTACTTTATATCACAGTTATGTATACAAGGAGAGTATACTTCTAGACAGGTTTCCAGACATCATGTATCCTTGGAGTTACATTAACATGGCTTATTCAGTGCTGCTCAAGTGGTTTCAGTGACTAACAGTGTTATCTCCTTGGTATACTCTTTCACTCTGTTTCCAAAGGCACCAAAACAGCAATTTGATGGCACTGTCCTGCCTAGATAAGGAGTTTTATGCCACCTGAATGCATAATGACAGACTTTTTCCCTGCCCAAGCAAAAGATGATTTTAAGACAGGTATTTATTATTTGTTTTGTACTACATAATGTGAACCAAGATATTTGACAATATTTTTCATTTTCAACTGTCACCTTCCAATCAGGCTTTTATATAAGACTTACTGCGAGACGCTCAAAACTGACAAAATATTGCTATAGTTATTATCAGTAAAAGAAAATATTTGAAATCTTCGTAAGCAGAGAAATAAATCACCGGTCTCAATGAACACCATGTTGTACTGCAAGAACACTCTGTTCACTTTTCCAGTCTCTCTCTGTTCCCTACCCTACACAGAGGAGCGTTAATAAGCCTATACACACACCCCCCCCATTAATACCCATAGTGTTAGGTGCAAACAGTAAATATCCACGGGCATAAAAGGAGAGGAGATGGACTTAATATCAGCCAATCATGTTGGTTGCCTGTCCATTCTACCTTGGTTGACTTTCAGAATTCCTGCGTCAGCACAGGCTGCGCCTCCAAACCAGGTTAGAGCCCAAACTGTATTACATGGAAAATCGGGATGAGAGATTTCACAGGACAACGCCCTGCAAAAAAAAAAAAGATGAGGCCTGTTTGTGGTTTTTCCCAAAGTTTCATCTGTCGCTCACAGTGCGGACAACACACCCTCAAAAACTGTGGTTGAAATAAATAAATAAATAAATAAAATCAGTTGTGATCATGTAGAATTTGCCAACTGAAAAACCAGATAAAAAAATCTTCCTTATTTTCAGGTTCCCGGAGCTTTTTCAAAGCAGACTAAGTAATCTGCCTTCAAAAGCTGTGCAAGTACATACGCTCCAGAAATAGTTCAGCTTACTCAGCCCTTATGCTTAGCTGTTCAGTCTACCATAAACCAGTTCTAAAGTATTTAAATTCCATTATCTTAATAATTTTATCAATTTAAGCTCAACAGTTCCCTGCAATTTACATATAACTTTTGCTACAATGCTGTCAAGATCCCAAAGCCTACAGCTACAGTATTTCTTAATCATCAAAACACTAATTTTTGGTCTGTGGTATCACCAAATCCTCAGGATTTATCCATTTCCTACAAATCAGGAGAGCAGTCTTATTCTTCTTTACTATTATTACTCCTCCTCATTATCCCCATCCACCATGAGGACTAAAAGATAGATATCAGGTACTGCAAGACACACCAAAGGATGACACAATGAACCATACGAGGAGAGAAATGTTTCTTGACTATCTAAAATTATGGTTAAATTTTCCACAGCAGTTTAGAACTACTGAGAAAAGAGAAAAAGAGGTAGGTAGGGTTTATTTTTCCCCTCAAGATTTTGTAAGATTGCCATGCTATGCTTTCCTAGCCTTTTCTCTCATGATCCCATAACATTTCTTCCATGTTTTCTGAAACCACCTTATACCTGCATGAAAGAACACACGAGGGCAAGAGAAGGCTGTGCTTCCTTGTTTAGATCTATTGCCTTTTATAATTATCTCCTACATTTACATTGCAAATACATCTTGAAGATGAGAAAGTCATTTAAGTCTCACAACCTCAAGTAATTTTGATGTTGTATCTCAGCACAGAATTCCTGCCAACAGCTATGCTCCCGACTCGAAAGCCTCTTGCTTCATTTCTCTTGGATAGTCCTATTTCCTGTTCAATTGCGGTTTTATCTTAAAACAACCAAAAATGCACTATGCAAATAAGTCCTTTCAAGAATGAATTTTGTGAAACTAAAATAAACTTGAAGGTTTAGTGCCTTGCAAATTATTCATTGTAGCCCTTTAAAAGACAGGATCCAAGTTGCACAAAGCAAGGCAGCAGAAGAAGCGAAGTCAAAATTCTTTCATCTATTTTTAAAGTCATATTGGGTACGACGTATTTCAGGAAGTTTGCCATCACATACCAGTGGGATGAAACTCTTCTATCCATCTGAAAAGAGGTACAGGACAGCGCTGGTGCTGTGGAACAGGAGCCGTCTACCACAATAGGTGCAATCAGACAGGTTCATGCTGCCTTTTCCTCGTGCTGGAAAGCAAGGAAGGCACGTGGTACCCGCTGCAAACAAACACACAGGTTGTCCCAAAGCACTCGCGCTTCTCAAGCTACTTTTAGAAATGTTTAAATCTGGACCATGCACTTAAAATCAACAACGGCCTCAGTTTTCTTTATAATTTTGATCATAATTTGTCCTTGGTTTTGGGCGCTGGTGTGGTACCCAGGATCATCCCACCTACTTGCAGAATCTCAGGTTCACAGTTTCTCTTCTCAGCTGCAGATTCCTATTATCTTAATTAGTTCTGCAGTTAAAAATAGGCTGGGAGACTGCATTAAAAGTTTTTCGTGTCCTTATCGATCACTTCACAGTCCTTCTGTCCTTTTCTTCAGGGCTTTGCGAGTTCTATGACTTCTCCTTATTCTACTGTTCAGTCATTTCCAAAATCCCAGTCCCAGCAGAAACGCTGGAGAAAAACAGATTCAGCTACAAGATGACCATCCAGGTCTTCCATTGTTTTCTAACTTAGTAGAAACCTTAATGACTTCCCTGGCCACAGCCTGAGGGGATCAGATCTGTTGACCTCCCAACCATACACACATACACTTCTAATCCATCAAAGTAAGGAACATCAGCTTTATGCAACAATTAGACAGAAGTTGAGGTGTACGCTGGAAACCAAAGTTAAAACCAATTAACAACATCCTCCTATGTTTCTACATAATTACAAACCAGAAGATGGATATAGTTTCTCTATAGCAGCACAACAGTAAGAAGAGTTATTCATATATTAACATATCCGATTTTGGCTCAGAGTACTGTGAGATTTTCTTCATAAAGGGATTCCATGGGAAATTCCAATGTAGCATTTGATGTCATATTTATCATATTCTTTATAACAACTACTTGAAACCATCAAATTTGCTGCAGAATTAACTTACTTTAGAGCAAAAATGTTTTCTACACATACTGTATTCTGACTAGCAACACAAATAGACCATTTTCAGCTCACCCTCACCCTGTGTTTCTTTATTGTTCATTATGGAGAAGTGACCTCTGCTCTGCCAACAGGCGATGTCAACTTCTGTCTCCCGCTGGGTACATTCTCAAAAGAAGTATTTACAAAGGATGATGCACTTACCACACGCTGTCTACTTAGATACAGAAGACAGATTTAAAGAACTAAAGATTTGCCTTCTCTGCTGGCTTTCAAGTCCCACCAACTGCAGCACCTCCAGGACAAAACACTAAGAAAAAAAAAACCCTCTTACTAGGCAAGGTTGCCAGTGCACCAATACTACCACTCAAAATCCTTTGCTTCCTCTCCCTCAAACACCACGAGGGCCTCAGGTCACAGTAAGCTGCTTGGAAACTTTTTCAAAGGGAACCTTTTTTTAATTCTGCGTTCACAGCACACTTTGCAGATAGAAACAATTAAAATCAAAGTGATGATAACTGAGATGTAAGAAAAAAAAAACCCAAAAAATTATGCAAATGTGAAAAGGGATCTCTTTAAATCAAAAATCCTACTTGGGTTTGAACTGCCAATTTTGAATATACACCACAAGTCGTAGAGAATGAGGACTGGCGATTCACCAACACAAGAGCCTAATGCCAAAGTGCACCTCTAACTCCGTTTAGGACCCACCAGTCACTCTGCTTCTTTAGGCAGTATTCAGGAGTTCAAATACATGTTCTGAGCTCTTTTATAATTCGTTACCATTTTACTACCACTTCACAAAAAAAAAAAAAAAAAACTTACTGTGCAAACTTATGCAAATCATTGCTACTGTTTCAGTTCTTCATTTATTTTACCTCTTCTGCTCCAAAATTTCCTTTTATCTTTGAAGAAAGATCATCAGTTTTTTTCTTAACTAGAAAACACAAACTACAAAAATTCTCTCTCCCATTCTTCAGTATTCCTCTTTAAACACCCTGCAGAACCATCATAAAGACATATTAAAAACAGTTTAACTAAGGCTGCATATTAATTACAGACTAGAATGTTAATCCATTAATACATAAGATTTTGTGGTCATTCATCTCAATTTTCTATTGTTAAGGAACCTCCCATAAAAATGATTGCTTCATTTCAAGAACAACAGTCTTTTGTTTCTTATTCACTGGTAGCAATTGTCATCATCTTCATCTTTATGATCCATTGCTTTGAAAACTGATCTCTTAAAAAAATAGGAATTAAAGACTCAAACAGATTAAACTCTCAAAAAGAAAAGAACTGATTTTCCATCACTTAAATTTGGTTTTATGAGCACTTTTCTAACAAGTTAATAGAAAAAAAAAGCAAACAAGATATTTATTACCTTGAAAACATCAGAAATCATCCTAACTTATTTGCCCACACCGAAGACATTTCCTTCTCCCTGTGCACTGAGAAGAGCGTTGGCTTCTCAAAATGACGATTACTGTGCATAAACGGATACCAGTGCATTCCTTATATTCTGAAGGAGCTATGCTCACCACCGCATTTTCAGATGACAAAATATCTGTCTCCCAGTTGCGCACTATTCTAACGTGGAGTGAAATCTGTTGCACTCTTTCTTGATTGATGATGAATAAGAAAAGCAATTGTAAGACAAACAGCTTTTGAAAATACATACAGAAAGTAGCACCAGGAGAACTGCAAACCGAACTCCTTTTTATAAAGCTCCGAGACAGAACCAATGAGATACAGCAGGCTACCATTAATTAAACAGACGACTTCAGCACAGCACAAACATCTTTCAAAACCATTCACCACCTTCCTCCCCTATAATTTGTACTATTGTGTAACCAGCAGTTCATCTTGTTTCCCCACATTGAAAATTATACTTAAAGGCTCGGATCTTGCTACCAACAGGACGTATATAACGCCTTGCATCTCTCAAGAATACAGTTCAGTGGGTACTGCAAAAGCGCAGGAGTCGTTTAGCCTGGAGCTACTTGTTAGTCCACAAATATAGCTGCCAAAAAGTGTTACAAAGATTAAATACCAGGAGAAATAAACTATGCTTTTCATTAAATTGCTTTGCAGTGTAATGGCAACAAAAGGTATTAAAAGTCTCCAGAGCAGGTTAATAACAGGTTTTATGGAAGTGGTTAATGAAGAGTTCAGACACACCCTAGTACACAAACATTTGACTTATGGATAAATTTTGTTCAAGAAATGTATCGCCTCGTGTTACTGGTAAACTAATAAATACTGAAGATAACAGGTTTTGAAACAAGTAATCTTTCTGACTTTTGCTTTGCTCTGCCAGTTAATATCAGGGGATCATCACATTCTTGCATAGAGCAAGAGCCTTCTTCCAAAATTGCTGACAAAGTTACCAAGCTCGTAAGCACCGAGATCACAGTGGTAAAACCATACACTTAAAGAGCAAATTACACATCCCCAAAAAGCACCAAAACTCTCTGAAACGCCTTCTAAGTTGTTGCCAGTGTTTTGGCTGCCACTGAACAGTGTTTGCGCAGCATCGCGGTCTTCTCTGTTTCTCACGCTGCCCTTCTAGAAAGAAGGTGGGCAAAAGACTGGGAGAGGACATAGCCCGGAGAGCTGAGCTACACGGAGCAAAGGGATATTCCAAGCCATACATGTCGTGTTCGACAGTAAGACCTGGGGGCAGAGGAAGGAACGGGGTAGGATGTCACTCAGAGACTGGCTGGGCACCGATCGGCTGGTGGGATGTGATGCAGCACTTCTTGGTTTTTCTGTCCTTCTGTTATTAAACTGTCTTGTTTCAACTCACGGGCTTTCTTGCTTCTGCTCTTTCTCTCCTCTGTGTGTGGGTGCTCAGCTGCCGGCTAGGGTGAACCCATCACAGCTGGGCTGAATTTTTGTGCTAAACACCGCATCTATACAGATTTCCATGAAGAAAAACAGCAAACACCTCGCACTGTAATTTCATAATTATTTCAGAACAGATCAAGAGAACACTGGAGAAAAGGCAGAATTTTATCCAATAGAAACCCAATGTTCTGAGGACAGAGGGCAACCACAAAAGTCTCCATGCGGTTATATACATGGTTCAAAATAATTCCAACCATCCGCACCTGCAAACAGAGCTAGAACACCACACAGCTCATCAGCAAAAGCACTAGAAAGTACATCCTAATACCATATACATGCCATAGAGCAGCGGTATTTTTCATTTCAGCTACATGTAGGGAAATCACCTGAATGAGTACCTATTAGCTTTTCAAAGAGATTTAGAGCAGGACACCCCAATATACTGCAGTGAGGTGAAGGTTTAAACCTTTTCTTGGCTCTATCCACATGCAAAGACCCATTGATCACAAAATAAATGAGCACCAACGAGAAGTCGTATCAGCAGCATATACTTAAATCATTCTCTAAGAACTGGGAATACTTGATAAATTTAGCAGAGTTGCAGACAGAGGCAAAAACGTGGCAATATGGGAAGTATGCTGTGAAGCAGAAATGATGTATCCACACTGCTCAACCCTTTCTTCCGTGACTCTTACTTGTTCTCTCCCCTTACTACATTTAGAAAATCGAAGTGACTTAATGTAAAACAGCGAAAATGGGAAATTGTCTGCAACTCTTAAGAAAAAGCCTATGAGGCTAATGAACCATTATGATAAAAGCTGAATAAGCCCAAGATCCTAAAAAGAAATTGGAGGTGTATTTTAGATACGCATGAAGACGATCAAAACCAATTTCATATAGACTGCTATGTGCAAGTAGGGCACTTCCTTTAATCTTATCCAGCTATACAACTTGAATGAAGCAAAACTTTAATTTGACTTTCAAAAGCATTAAGCATTTTAGGAGCTGCCTTGAAGGTGGCGAAATAATGTTCCTGGAGGTTATTTCAAGCTAATTTTTGAAAGCCAACAGTTTGAGTTATTATAAGACCAGACTCAGCTGTTTCCTCATGGGGAGGGGGAAAGAGAAAAAAAAAAACCTAAACGTTTTATTATCAAATTGAGTCAAGTTGAAGGAGTTATTAAAGTGGCTGGTTAAAAGAGACAACTTACTTGGACTCTTTATGTTATCTCAAGACCTGACGTTCCCCGACTCCCATGTACATATCACATATCAAAACAGGACTAAAATATGGTCTTGCTGAGCACAAGCAAGGGGGGGGGGGGGGGAGAAGAGACATCAAAAAACATATATACAACCCAACCAACCAGTCAGAAAAAAGAACAGAAAAAAGTTTGTGTAATCATTATCCAGAAAGTACTGCTAATATATCCTTTCTTAGGCATGGTGTCATAGCCAAGATTCCTTGGGGGGTATTATCAAGTCTCATGTTTCGCTTACCTTGCCCTATACGCCATCTAATGAGGAAACAAAATTCAAATCCAAAAATGGGAATATTTTTAAGGCTCATAATAAATTAAATTTTCAATTTTTCAAAAGCATTCTAAAGAGGTACACATTTTTTGTTTAACAAATGAATCGCATATTAAACATCTTGAAACAAAAACAGTGAACGTTTAATAAACTTACTAAGAACTGAAGTCAAGTGTAATTCAAGTTAAATGCTTAAGAAAATTCAAGGCATTCAGACATCGCCAAAATAATACAAATGTTTGTCTACTGACCCAAACCTTAACATTAGAGCAGTTAAGAAAAGAATAAATATTTCAGAGGAAAGTGAGATAGTCTGACTAGACTGGTTTTACCCTGCATATTAAGTGAACTATTTCTAAAAGCTTCTAGCTGTTATTACAGTATAACCAAACAAAACCAGAAAAAACACGACTGATTTTAGATCCTAACTATTTATTACACTGCCTGAACACTAGCATAACTTATTTTGATGGGAGTTAAGATTAAGAGGCTTCTAGGCAGAAGTAATATCCTTGGTGAAACCAATACATTGCTGAAAAACATTAACGAGGCTTTTAAATAGATCCTTCTGCAATTCTGGAGTAGATTCAGCAACCTTCAAAGCCTCAAACCTCCAAACACATGCCGTTTTGACCTCCTTGAAAAGAAGACCTGGTACTTCTGGAGCACAGTGTAGGTGCGCCTTCCCAAGCTGCATCTATTTTTCATTGAGCCTATAGAAATCAGGCATTTCAACCCTCTCAACCCAGACATGAGTTATCTGATTCCTCAACTAAACAAAGAAGGACATAAAGCACCATACAACACAGCAGAGTCAAAAAAATGAGTATGTGTGCTTTCATTTGCTTCAATATCCCTACGGAAGCGAAGTGCCCTGTCACTGCAGAACAGGGTTTGTACGCAGCGCTACGCCAGGCTTCCCAACTGCCTTTTTCAGTGACTGATTCAGAAATGACACTTTAAATATATGAAGGTCTCACAGTTAAATGATCATTTTTCAGAGTGAAACGTCATGTTTACACAACACTCATTCACCTTTATCAGTGTGGAACAGCAGTGTCATCAATGGTCTCATGGCTTAAACCATATCGTATATTCTTTTAGAAATCTCCAGAGAGACTCCTAAGCTCATTTCTTATTTATATATCTGGAGTTAGAATATGAATGAGCATGAACAGAGTATCTGCCTCTAGACAAGATGACTAATACTCAGTTTAGAGTTTATAATAGGAACAACTGACTGGAAGAGAAGTCAGATACACCAATGTTAAGAGTAAGAAAGGTCAAAAATCTCTTTTAATAGCTATAATAAATTCAGTATCATACAAAATTTAGCAAGTTTAGAAAACAGAGTTTGATTGCAGTTAGCAATGCTCTGATTAGCTACAAATGTTTCAGATATTTGTAACCCACCATATTTTATTTACAAATCATCAACATTCAGATAATGTCAACTATCAAACAGGTAACCATACAGCAATGACCAAAGGAAAGTCAAGCACGGCTAAGTTAGACCAGTTTCCCAGGCAGCTTGTCTGACAACGGAGAACATCTTTATCAGAAACCATTCCAGATTTCATAGTCTGCCCTGTTTCCTATTCTCAAGGACTAGGAAAGAGGCAGCCAAGTGAGGGTAGGCAGAGGCGTACACAGGTGACCAACCCATTCTTCTGCATGGAAAGGTCAATCACTCTTGTAAAAATACTATGACAATGAGGTATTCTTATAATACAATGAGATAGTCTGACTACACTGTTTGTAGCCTGCATATTAATTAAAATATTTCTTGAAGTTAAATGGCAGCAGAGAAGTACAGAGGCAGAGAGGCTAAGATATAACCTGGAAGATATCTAGATACCTTGGCATACATCTCCACCTGGAGTAATTATTAGTAATGACAAGTAGGACATTGTCCATAAGGAATTAATGTGGCATTAAAACATTATTATGATCTCCCTGCCCCGAGCTAGTATGCAACACGGTACCTTAGCATCTAAAATTGCTTTTAATTCTTCAATCCTTATCAACATTTGCACGTTCTGAATGTGTACCAGTAAAACAGGACCATTTCGTGCTGGATGCTGAGGATGTCTCTGTTCGAATGATCCAGACAAACTGTTCAATTCTAACTAAGAAGGTGAGACTCAACACACAGGAAAGCAATAACACATTTTCAACTCAATTTATTCATAAGGTACAGTGGGTACCTACACTGTTTACTATTGTTACATTGCTCCCTGAAAAATGATAATTTGTCTGATCATGCAAAAAGCTACGTTCATCTTCAGCAAACACAGATAAACATATACATTTTGCATGCATTCTCTCTGCAAGTCCAGGCTCACTATGTTGTGCTGGAGACGTGCAGAAACTAGACTATATAATACACAAAAGTACTTCTGAGTTAAAATAAAAAGGATAAATAGGGGGATCTACATACATATATATATATATATATAATCTCAAAGATGATAAAATTCACAATTGTAACCTACTATATGAATGCCACGTCTCAATGTTTTTCTACAAAATTTTACTTACACAAAATATACTGAGACAAACCATATTGAAAAATTTAGCAACAGACAAAATCCCATAAAGATCTGTTTTACAGCAAGAATGATCTCACAGCTCGAACATTAACCATTTTAGTGATACTGCAGGTTGTATCTATGTTTTAATACGATATACTTGAGTATATAAATGTACATTCCAAGACAGAATCCACATTCTTCTAACCACTATAAGGTATTAAGCGTGGAAAACAAATGTAGAAGTAACTGTTCATTTGTCAATTTAAAGTTACCATAGACTATGTTCTTCAATCAATTAAGAAAAATCCTTTTCAACTAAAAACAACCCTTTTTTTTTTCTGTAGTATACAGATGTTTGTTAATACTTGATGCCTCTTTTCTAGATAGACAGTTTTTCACAAGCAGGACTTTGTTTCTTCCTATATGCCAAATAGGTGTTTCCCACAAAGGCAGTAATTTTTATGGATCTGCCTAATTGTTCTAACTGCTGTTCACTTTTGAACAAATATTACTGTTAAGCATGAACACATGCGATGAACTAGCCTGGCCTGTGAATAAAGTAACTCAAAGTTCTGCATGCAACTCATTTGTATTGAGCACTTCAAAAATCCTATTGTGCATTTTAAAAGAACTGCACATAATTTTCAACTCAATAGCCCTTTATGATTTTTCAAATCCTGTGGGGTTAATAACTCAACTCTTAAGCCTTTACTACAAAAGACATTTTAAGAGCCTTTAAGAAGAAATTGTCGCATGCTGTCCTCAAAGCCTGAATCCAACTGATAATCCCGGGAGCCCTTTTGACTTTAAACATCTGTATCAACTTTAAGCTTCAGCATCAAGCACACGACATACGCACGCAGGTAGCATCAGTCACTCAAAAACCCATTAGTCAGAAAGTATAACAGATATCTTAGCCCCAATCTGCAGATGTACAAAGGAATAAACTTAGACATTTATGTAGAACTGCAGGCAGCAATCTGCATTTTGGAACTGAATGGATCATTCTTGACAATGCAGTCACTAAAGTTACATTCAATGTGAGATTGCCATTATTAGTCACACCGTTTGCTCTGAGTAATCGCATCCAATCTATTTAACAGTAAAAGAAACATAAGAGAGTATCAAATATTCCCTTCTGGCTTTGTGCTCAATTCCTAATGCTTCCTTTTCTACTAATATACTTGATTTAGAGCATTTATTTTCATGACAGGAATTCATGGATTGAAAAAAAATACAGTCAGCATTGAAGTTCAAACAACAAATCCAAGTTACTGAGCAGACCCTAATTTTCTACAGAGCCTCTTACCTGGACAGCAGATGGGACAGCTATTGAATAGCAAATGAAGAATGAAAAGGGTGGAAAAGGTCCTGACCCAACCACAGCCATATGCAGATCTGATGAACCTCACTTTGCTACATTCTAGCACTTACTAAGTAAATTTAACATATTCTGTAGTCCTGGATTATAAAGCCACACACACACAACGACTGATGACATTTTTTGTCACTGTATTTATGTTTTAGAGTCCCACAGTAAGCTGCCATTGTTATTTATTTCACTCCACCTCCTTAAGGCACCCACTGGTGAGTGGACTGATCAGCTATTTGATTGCTGAGTGATGATCTTTCCTGCAACCAGAACCAGTGGGAGCTGCCATCACCAAGTGAATCAATCGACTAATTTATAAGCACTTACCTCTATCACAGTTCTGGAATAAGCACTAATAGATGCATAGACAGATGTCTTCCAGTGTCCAAACTGTTCAATGTGCTCTCCACACTGTAATTTAAGCATGTTCTTTGACTGCAAAAATACAGTCTACCTAGGCCAACATTTAATGTATAAAATGGATTTTTTTTCCGAATGCAGCAGCAGATGCTGATGTCCTGTAGCTTTTTTTTCATTGCATCCAGAACGACACCCATAAATACAGTTCTCTTCCGCACATTATCTCATTTAACGTACTGTTTCCAACCACTGCAGTTTGAACAAATCCCTCAAACAATCAAGTAACAAACGGTTTTCTCAAAACCATTTACAGGCGATTGTTAATACCATGTATTTAAAACATTCCAACATAAACAAGACTACTTCCGCAACTGTATGGCAACAGAATACTAACTTGCTGGCTTTAACAAAGTTCACTCAGAAAGTGCAAGCATACAAGACAAGAAAAATGAATTCGAATAGCTAGCTGACATCCTATTGATAATAAACAGAGATCATAAGAATTACTTTTATTCTTCAGATAAGAAAAAATTTAGAGCAAAATAAGTGGTCTTTTCAAGTTAGTATAAGGACAAATCAAAGATAAGACAGTGCCCAGCTGGATACAAAAAAGCCTACAGATCTGATACTACCTGTAAGCATCTTTTTAAAGCCTGTAAATTTATCCAAAATACCTGGTTTCTGTCACCTGTCCTTATCCCACAAAATTATAAAAATAGAAATTATAAAATAAAAATCTAGCTCATTCTCTCCAAAGACCCAACACTTACTTATGTTAGCTGTATCTATAACCATACCATGACCCAGACCTTCAGGAAGCAATAAATTGCAGAAACAACAAAAGAGAGGGGTTTGATACACTAAATGTAAGCATAGTAGCACTTGCACAAGATTAGACTAGCTCGATGGCCAATTTAGTAGAATGAAATACAAATGAAATGTCAGTTCTTTGTATATGCTTATGCAGTGTCAAGCTGGTAGGCTTAGTCTTATTATAACACACCTATGACACAGGGGGGAAAAATAACATTGTAAGTGGATAATGAAGGGGAGGACACATTAGACTACTTACGCCTCTCACGAGATTACCAGTCCCAGCCATTCAGAAATGACAGTTTAAATAGCTCAGTGTTGCACTGCTATGCCTTTTAGTCCAATTGAGCACTTGATGTTTAGCACACAACATTCGCAAGGCAACCTCATCTCTATTTTTGCTTATTGCCTTCTTGCATTATGTAAAATATCAAGTAAGAGCTGTTCTACTAATGGATTCAGTGCTATGCCTCTACTCATCTGAAGCTAACACTATATGTAATTCATAAAATGCAACTTTTTGTTATCAAAAGGTAATTCCAGAGGCATGACAGATGTTTCAAGACATGATTAGCTGATCATGAAGTTCCAGATGGCTGCTAAATAGAAATAAGCCTGCTTTTTTTCCTACAAAGACATTCATGGGCAGACCATCCGCTTAAAAAAACACAATGATAATTAGTACATTGGGATCTTTTGCACAGTGTTCATGTGGGGAACTGAATCTCTGGAAGAGGATGGCTAGTTGCTGCTCCATTGGGGATAGGTATGTCCATCACAAGGGTCCTTGCAATGGCACCTTCTGTTGGACCAGGCGAGACTGTCTGAGGAACTGTTCCACTGAATTCTTGCAATTCAGCAGGCCTGTGGTCCAACAACAGTTGTCCAACATTTGAACAACACATTGCTATTAGCTTAAACTACACATGAAACATCTCCCAGTTATCATAACTGACTTGCATGACCATTCCTGCATCTGCAATAACAGTTTCTTGTGACTACTTAAAAGTATCCATGCACGGTGTGGTAAATCCTACAGTAAGAATCACATATGGGGTGTTGCGAGACTGTCACATGCTTTGCCCAAGGAATTAATAAACGTGCCTTAAGCATGCAGGCAGTGCCTATTAACTGGTCTAAAGGTACAGTAGAAGCTCCATGGGAATGTCCAAATGCCTCACCTGAGGAATTCTTTTAACAAGTAGTGAAGGCTTGCTATGAAACTGGCCACCTGTTCAGTCATCTTGTCCCAGTAGCCTCTAGCCCAGAGACTGTCACCTCCAGCCAGCTACTGTCTACTCCAGCTGGACACCAGCTGGGGGATTTCTGGACCTCTGAGGGAACTGAGAAAATACCCAGCTGCACCACCACAATAACCACAGGGAAAAAGTGAACTTCATCTTTACGTCACAATTTTACCTTCAATCCTGAAGATCTTACTACACCTCTTCCCAGATTAAAATAATAATTACAACACACCACTTGGAAGATAATTACCAGGCTCATTAATGTAATAAAACCCTTTTTTCTTCTTGAATGCAAAAAAAATGGCTAGGGAGCCTTCCATGGCTCTCTGACACCCTTCATATTATATTCCTATCTGAACTAACATTGTGCCTTTACCTCCTTTGCAACACAATGACTTAACATTCAGTTACTTGGAAGTGAAGTGTTGTGATGAAACCAGCAAGGCTTACATCAAACTATGACGATATTACAAATTTACAGTTCTCATATCTTTGAGCTATATATAACTTGGTCTGCTAAGAGTTTTCTTGAATTTATGGGCTCTACATTTTGGGGGTTGTTTTTTTTTTTTTCTTGTTAGGCTTATCTGCTCTGCCTTTATCGCTTTGTTTAAGTGATCACTTTATCATCACTCTACTTAAATGCTTGTAGGGTTTTATTCCAATTAATTCCTGTACTGAATATCAGGACAAAGAGCATAAGCAGTAGCTCCTGCCATTACAAATGACTGAGAAGTCTATTCATTTAGGGTTGTTTTTCCTGAAAAAAAAAATGTACATCATACACTTTTTTTGACGTAGCTTAACAAAAACTCTGCCATCTCTAAAAATATTAATCACAGAATATATCTAAGTCCAGTCCAAAAGAGTATCAGATGAAAACACTGCACACCGGAGGCTGAGCTGACCACTTTTCATCCAGCTGCCTTATGACTTCTTAGCTGTATTTGTCCCTATCTGAATAACAGCAAGATTCATTCTGCAGACAAATCTTAGCATTTTCCTCTGTTGTGGTTTTAAGCTTCTTATTCTACCGAAAAAATTAAATGAACAAAACCCGCTTGTCTTCGGGCAGTCCCAATCACCTCTATAATGCTATAAATATCCTCTGCACAATAACTCATGGCGTATATAAAAGGAATGACAAGGTCACTTAATATGAACAATTCATGATCAGTTACCCTGGCAACAGAAATGTGTGGCAACAAGGGAAAAACGCACAGTAAAAATTATAGGATGTTACCGTTATGTAAGTGACTCCTGTGATTCTTCTGGAAGGGTTTACCCAAGAAGTCTTAAGACTCCAGATCTTTTTTCTCATTTTCTCTAGTTTTGCCACAGCCGGAACTCTGCTTGCTTCAAATGAAGTTATTATAAATTTACACTAGTGTAACTGAAAAGAAAACCAAATGTGACTGATAAGGAATTTAATGCTATTTTAAATGATGTTTCAAAATCTGGCATGAATTTGATCGATTTCTGTAGGCAAGTGCCTCCTTAGGAGTAAGAATTCCTAGTTAGCATTCACTGTTAGTTATGAGTCACATATAGTTCTTTCTCAATTGATATTCCCTACTTTGTCATCTTTTGACTAAAAATCAATCACCGGTTTGCACGTCACAACCAAGTTCTCAATACAACTTGTGCAAGTAATGTATCTCATTAGGACTCAAAAAAAAAAACTCTCTAACTGCAGTCTCAGAAGCAAAAGGAAGCTTCTGGAATGCCCGTGGCGTTGGAATGCCTTTTCCACTCTGAACCAATCTCTAAAGCTGAAGTGAGGTCCCATAGCAGAGGTTTTATAACAAACACAGGCAGTCAGTACTTCATTGAGCAATATTCAATCTTTACAAGTACTTAACCAGCAATAAACGCGCTTCTTCTAAATGATATAAGCAAGGAATTCCACGGTAGGTATGTACGTGTCTTTCTCTATCGGAATGGGAACGGCAGTCTTAGCTGCCCCGAGTCTATGTACAGAGGAAGAATAAACAACAAGATAACCACAGCCCACTCGCATCCTTCACTGCAAAAGGCAATGTTTCTGAGGTACCCCAGATATGAGAATAACCAATAAAGTAGTAGAGACCATAGTAAGAATCACAGATGATCACTGTTATTTTGCTGTAAAAAAAAACTCTTGTATTTAAGAAGAGAAAGGCATGAATCCATCGCTAGCATATATAGAGCACTACGGTTCCTGCAAATCAGGGATGAAGAGTTTTCAGCCTCTATCAATCAGTACCTTCTTGTGGTGCCCATCTCCAGCTGCGTTCAAGATAACCATCACATCCAGTGCATCCTATTGGAGTAGGAACAGGTGCCACTAAGTGGAAGACTTAGAAGTACCATAGAACATATGCCTTCCAAAGCTGGTATCACCTACTCTACCTTTGCAAAGACTAACTTGAAACTTGGTGAGAAACAACTGATAAATCGATAGCAAGCAGAAAAAAATGCTTTGTGATATAATCCAGCTCAAAATGTAAAACGGAGATCATCATTTCTCAAAGTGCTTAGTGTTGCCATAAAGAGGCGCAAAGACAATTTCCAAAGGAAAGGAAAAACTGACAAAGCAAAAATGCAACAGAGAAAATGGCTAAACACATACAAGCTATTTTAGGTCCTAAAGCACGCAGAATACCACCAAGACAACACTAAATGTCCACAGCAAGAGGTAACCACAACTATCATCATTCTGAAATGAAACTGAAGTGAAATCATACATGTTAATAAGGACAGAAAAAGCATAATAAATCAAACCTTGCAAAAAGAAAACCGTAACAAAACCAAAATTGGCTTCAGGTTTTTCTCCCCATTGTTTACCTCTGAATTATTAGACTGATGTTTAGAAAAAGGAAAAAGACAGAAATTGTTACTTCAAATACAAACCAAATGTTGAACGACTTACTATTACGATGTCATTAAGTCATTAATTCACACTATTAAAGCTGTACCAGTAATGCTAACTGGAGGGAGAATTAATTAAATTATAGGAGCATGCATAATGAGATGCAGCAAAAAACTTAAAACTACTTGGGATGAAGCTCTTAGATGAGTGCACATTCTGTGTTTGCTTCTTTAAAGTACATGGGAATTCATACCAAAGATCCACACCAGAAATAAAGAGCAGCTATTCTGATAATTTCCTAAATAATACTCAACATGAAAATAGACGCTGTGTGATAAACTGCCTCTCAATTTCCAGACAGGTTTTACTGCTTACAAACAGAACAAAACATACAGAGAACTGAAAAAGAGAAATAAAGGCAAAGGCAATAATCAAATCCCTAAACGTACATTAAGCATCTGAGCTCATATGTTATTCTCAACATTGTTCTGGTTTTGTTTCTAGGAGCTTTTACAACCAGCAACACCATCCAAATGAGGACTATACGGAACTTGCCAACAGCAAATTTCCCCGCCTTGTTCAGCTGAATATTCCCGACTGTCATAATTACCAAGGGCAATAAGATTATTTATTTTATGCTGTTCATAAAGTGTGAAACAGCCTAAGTCTTGGTAACACAACTGCAAAGTTGATGCCTTGTATTTCAGACAGAGCAGGCATAGATACAGAACAAGAACTGCCTAAAAATTCTACTATAATCTCCAAAAAAAGGGAAGAAGAAACTCTTTCAAACACATACTTACTACATTCCAAGTCAATTTCACGATTAGGAAAGGACCGACTCAAACTCCTGAGCTGGAAAGACTAAAATTATTAGTTCCTCATATTTCGATTTGGACGTTAGCTAACCCTGCAACTCAGGCCAGAGATGCCATATTTCCACCTCATAAAGGGAACTCCTAAAAACAGGTCTGGTTTTCCATTACCAGAAGACAAAACAGAAGAGGAGAAGAGTCCTCAGATCAGCTGCTAACCTCATTTTTTTATTCTGTGTCATTTTCTTAATGTTTCATGGACAGTACATAATCGCAAGCTCTCGATGCGTAGACCATTTTCAGTATCCGGCCTTTTTCAGTATCTATATCAGTAATGAAGAGCAAGCTCGTGGAATGGGAGAACTCCCTTTCACCTCTTTCACCAAAGATCACAAAATTTAAATAACCAGAGAATGCATCAGACCTTTTCGATCAGATGATTTGCTTTATCAAAACACAGCTTTGCTCTTTCATCCGTGGAAGGATAAGGGAGTTTGATCTCACCCTACATAAGAATTTTTTTTTAATCATCTACTGCATCATCAAAATATCTATAAATCAAAATTCTCTCTTGATCACTTCGAGCTATTTAATACCAGATACAAGTTAGATACTATAAATTGCATTTTCTCTGTCAAAAGAAAAGGGAAGGGAAGGGAGGGAGGAAGACGAGTTTTCAATTATTTGCTACACCTGGAAAGTGAACCATAAGCTCAGATATACTTTATTCCATACCTATCTTTTCTTCTATTAAACGATACTTTTGATATAATCCAACATCAAATTGAACCCAAAGTTTTTCAAATCAAACAAAAGTAGTATCTTCCCTCTATTTTCTCAACCATTTTAAATGTCTGTCCTCAGTCCATAATTAATAGCAGGTTCTACAAAACAAGCAAGGTTCAGTTTTGCTCTTCTCTTATGTATCAACGCACAGTCCTAAAGGCCTATTACTGATACTGCCTTCAAAATTTTGAAGCACGCAAGGAACATGTAAATCTTTCTTCTTTTGTCTTGGAACTATTGGGGAGATATTTTCCATAGACACTTTTCTTTGTCATGCTAATAAGCCATCCTGGTCAATTGGTTCTTGCAGTGCGAGGTATTTGCAGCATTACAGCAGACTTCACACTGATAAAAAGCCACACCGAAAACATATCACAAAACACACAATCATCTGTCACTATAAGTTATCCAATTGTAACTACAGGGGGTAGTTTTAAGCAGGCAGAATGTAATTGCCTACTTGGAATTCTGCCAAGGCACTGGAGCTAATTATTTTTTAAGGATGAATTTAGCACTTGCATGAAAGCTGATGGATCAATAGCAAAAGAAGATGAAGTCAGTTTATTCACAGCCTAGGTATGGCGCTAGCTGCGGCGATGCTAAGCTCCCTGCTGTGCCCTGACAATATACCATTTTCCTAAAATTGGAGGGGGATATGCATTAGAGCGAGACTGCTCTCCAACCTCTGCCTTTAATGGAAGCGACCAGCAGCGAGCAGGAACGTGGGCACCCACCTGCCTGGATGCAAAACAGTGACCAACCCGCTGCCTCTGCCCAGAAACTACTGTCGTATCCTGCCAGAAATCAAACTAACGTCTTCCATTCTTTACACACCTAATGTATTAAAGAGAGGAATATGGATTTAAACACATCTGAAGCACTCACTTAGTACTAAAGAGAGCGCTAACACTATTATGTCAAATTGACCGAACTATCCTTTACGTATTGCTGATCAAAATGTAAAAACAGTTTATAACACTTTTCTGCTGGTTGTTAAATGATTTAAAAGACGGAGGACTGGAAGGAAAAACTAATTCTGCTCTCAGTACATTATGGCCTAAAAATACACATCCTGCATGGGTTACACCTATTGCTTCTTTCATGGTTTACTGACCATTCCAAAAGAATCACATCGATTCTCCAAAGCAAAAATAAAAATAAAAGTTTCCCTGTTCAAATAAAAAATAAAAAGCAGGTGCAGACTCTGGCTTAGCATTGTCAAAACACCACCATGGCTCATGATCACCAAAAGTGCATATACTTTTTGGAAGATAAAAATTCCTCTTCTGTACCTCCAGCATTAAAGAGTAAAACTAAAAGGACACAAACATAGCAAGAAATTAATCATTCATATAAGAAACTACAGCTATGTGGTATATCCATACAAACCCCATCTCTCTCAGACACTAGTCAGCACAGATCAGATAAAACAAAAATAAGAGCAACATTTTAGATGCTTGAAACATTGTTTTGTTGTTTTAGTTGTAAATAAAGAAGACTTCTCTCAAAAATGTTTTAAGTGCTTTAAACAAAATATATTACACAGCACAGGATAAGTAAGATGTTTTAAATTAAGAATGTTCTCTGAATTAATATCGGTAGTTCTAGAAAAAAGTCAGAACTGTTTTTTCCTGTTCCAGAAATAACATCAACAGAAAGACCTTCAAACCCAAATCAAGGAGAAAGGATTAAATAACAAAAGCTAAATATCAGACTAAGCTTGCATGTTTTGTTCTAAAATACGACATTACAATTCTTCTACATTAGAACTAAAAAGAGAACCTAGGAAGTGACATTGAACAAAATAGAACTGACTGTACAAAGCAGAACCATATGGACAACAAACATTGTGATTAACAAGGTTTAAATTCAGTATCTTTACGGTCACTGCACAGACGTCCACTGCTCAAAGACAAGGCATAAATAAGTGACAGCGTTCTTCATCCGCTGTGAAGAAAATCAGCAAGATGGAACTGGGAAACAAATTTCACAAGTGGCTAATGTAACTAGACGGCAACGGAATATTAACTTCCGATTCCTGCCTCGCATGGGATCTGTGGAAGGAAATTAGAGGCAATATAGCCAAACATATTAGATGCAGCACGTTCCTTCAGTGGCTTCTGCAGGAGATCAGTGGCTGTCACGTAGAGGTCTCTTTCTACATCCTCCAAAAGCAACCACGCAACTTCACAATCACTCCACCTGAAAGACGAAGGAGTTGGTAGCATTTCCTTACTTCTTAAGTGCTCTAAAACCCATACTTTGTCACCAGTTAAAGGGAGAACTTCGCAGCTCCTTCTGGACCTTTTTCTTTCTCAGGCAGAGACACAGCATGGACAGAAAAGCAGCAAAGCCCTCCGTCCTTGTTATTTCTGGGCTTGGGACAAAGTGCTGCCACATTTCTAGGTAACTACCAATAAACAGTTTATTTTCACAGCATTCATCTGTCACCCTTCCTCCCGTACCCGACCCTGCACTGACAACGAGTGGCATCAGCACCGATTCAGCAATGGCAATGGAAACAAGTTGGACCTATTAATGACTAGGTAGTTGTTTCTTAACCAGTTAAAAAGAATTAATCAGGCAAGAGTGGGAGAGCTGGGCGTCAGTCCTGATGTTTTCCTCTTCACAGTTCCTTACTCTGGCACTGACGCTTGCCACCAGGCACAGACAGTGCTGTTCTCCCATCAAAATACTGAAAGAACCACAGTACCTATGCAGGACAGTTACAAAATAAAATTACCCAGTTTTGAAGTTGAATGCTAAAATGCAGAAAAAAATAACAGGAGGGGGGAAAAAAAATCATCAGTCTTTCTCCTACAAAGCAATCCAATATTGCATTGCAGAGTCTGCCTGGAATTTTCTCCCAGATTTTATTTCTGATTTGTTTCACAGTCGGCAGTCACAAATTAATCAATCAGTCATTTATATGATCTGTGTACCCAGTTACAGATCTATTTATTTTCATTTGATGCAAGATATTTTGGCTGCAATTTTGAGTTAAATTCTACTCTACAACATTTCTGTGAGTTTTTCCATCCATATAATTTTGATTCTTAAAACCTAAAATCCGTTTTCCTTGACATAAGCACTGAGAAAAAGAAATTGCAAGCTTTTAAAAAACAGTTCCACAGAATCATGTACTGGAGTAACCTTTAACCACTGAACGGAGCAGGAGACCTCGTCCACATGAACACACAAGATAGAAAACTCGCCACTGAGACAGTTTAGCTGGAAAGCAGCACTTGCTCACTCCGCTACTGAAAACTGTGCATTTTCTTCCCATTTACCAAAAAATAATAGACAGGTTGTCCATGCATTGCTGCTTCACACTGGTATTTGAACTGTATTGATGCTTCCACTAGCAACCTCTGCCCAACCTGTACTACCCAGCAGCTTTTTAAAGCAGGTGGAGATACAGTGAGGATCTTCTCGACTAATGGTTTTCTCTTTCTTAGCACAAAGTACTGCTGAAGTTAGCAGGCAATGGAAGCAGGATCAAGATGAATATGCACCTATTAAGACTAGCAGAAACAGAAGAAAATCAAGTCTTAAAGAAAGAAAACAAGAACTCACAGATGTTCCATTTAGTTCACTTTGCAAAGCAACAATTTACATTTCCTTTCTAAGGAAAACATCTGTGGCTACGGTTCACATTTCCTTCTCTCTTTTGATTTGAATTCACTCTCCTTTTCTTAAATGTCCTTTATACAGACCAAACAATATAGTCTTTTCCTCACAGCTAATAATGACATGCTGCAAAGTAAAGACAATTTTTTTTAAGTTATACTGCATCATTAGAAGTAATTTATACAATCGCTACAGATGATTGAGTCAAAAAGGAACTACAAAATGTAGAAAAGCTGCGTTACTCCTTAATAGATGTTCATGGTTTTCAATGTCCCTACCCCCAAGTGAAATATGATAGTAAATTTTTAAGGCTAAATTCAGTCTGTCCTCCTACTCAGTTAATTCATTCTCTAATGACAGACTGGAAAAAAAAAAATAAAGCACACATAATTATATGCAACATGCACACTGCCATTCACAACTTTTATACGTACCAGTACAAGTGAGATTAAAACACATTCAAGGTCATGCAACACCTTCCTTAACCAACAAGGGTTTGTAATGATACAGCCTTTCTACATATAGATTATAAACAGGAATATATATATCTTTCTATTAAAAGGTATGTCATATATTTGTCTAACAATTTCACTTTCTGAATATAGAGAGATACTACTAAATTCTATAACTCATCCCCCACCCCCACAGGACAGTGGCTAAGGAGTCATCGAAACTTTCATAACTCAACTGCTCACCCCCCAAAAAGCTGTGCATCAGTATTGTGGTTAAAGCACTTAACCAGCAATTAAGAAATCAGTGTTGAAATCCCTTCTCTGCCCAGGAGAAAAAAATAACTAACTATATCCTTTTACGAGACAGCTCCTAGGTACAGGTTGTAATATATTCTGGATGAAAGTATTTGCCACTTTTCTTTTTATAATGTTCTATTTTGCTAGACAAGACGAAAGTTGTGATGAAGATACATTGTGAAAGACAAGACAGGTACAGCAGAAAATGCTGCCGCCTCAGTAGGCATCACAGCACCACAGTCGAGTTTCTATCTTTTATTTTGAATAAAACCACCAGATATTACACAATTTTATCTTGACAAAAGGATCAAAACACTTTTTCTCCTAAAAGGCATGGTCCAAACTCCACAAAGTTATACTTTTTGAGCATTTGCTGGTTTACCATACAAACACACACCCTTAAAAACCCAACCTGCGCCAATCCATGCACCACCAACACAGCTTCAACAGGAGGAGGGAGCACACCACTGTTGATAACAGTCTATTTGAATTAGGATCTTTCTATGGAGAATTATAATGCAATGCAAGTTTGATGGTTTTCCACCAACAGAAGGTGTGTACCTTCCACCCACTCCCCTGGAGAAACATTCAAGCCAGCAGGCTACAGCAGCAATAAGAACTGCAAATATCACATTCATTTCTTCCAGTCAGAGAAAAAGAACACCCCAAAACATTCCTAGAAGTAAGAGCTTCTGAGAAAAACAATAATTCAGTTCTGCTGCGTGCACAGAAAATACCACACCAGCCCCGCTACCGTCAGGTTTCATGGAATCATAGAATCACCAGGTTGGAAAGGACCCACTGGATCATCGAGTCCAACCATTCCTAACGCTCCCTAAACCATGTCCCCAAGCACTTCAACCACCCGTTCCTTAAACACCTCCAGTGAAGACAACTTGACCACTTCCCTGGGCAGCCTCTGTCAGTGCCCGATGACTCTTTCCGTGAAGAATTTTTTTTCTGATATCCAGCCTGACCCTCCCCTGGCACAGCTTGAGGCCATTCCCCCTTGTCCTGTCCCCTGTCACTTGGGAGAAGAGCCCAGCTCCCTCCTCTCCACAACCTCCTTTCAGGCAGTTGTAGAGAGCAATAAGGTCTCCCCTCAGCCTCCTCCAGGATAAACAACCCCACCTCTTATATAGTTTCCTTATAAAAGTACGTAGACCTTTGTTCCCAGCTTGGCCACAGACGTGAAATCACCGAGGCCGGGGTTGGACAAGCTGACCTTTAAAGGTCCCTCCCTACACAAACCAGCAGTCTATGATAAAGCGTGCACAGTCACATACACATCAAAAATCCAGCAGCTTCCCACAGCCAGACAATCTCAGGCACCACAGGAAAGCTAAGATAATATTTTTTTAAAGTCAAAACTGGAAGCCTGAGACTAAGACGCTTAGAGTCTGTCTGTACAGGACCTAAATCTTTTATGAGTGCTTTTCCAGGAATATTAGCCTTAGTTCTGCAGGAAAAATGGGAACCACTGGAAGAGCTCAGGTCTAATTCTAATGGGGGGAGGGGACAGAGAAAGAAGCAAAAGAAAAGAATTCCCACCTACAAAAAAAATTACAATTGAATTAATGACTGACTTAAATAGGAAGTAAACAAGTTGTCCTTGTATTTATTACTGAGCATACGATAGAAGAAGCTACAGGTTAAAGCACAAAAAGCATATTTATTAAACCTAAGCTTGTTCAAAAACAGAAAAGACCTCGACCCTTTGCTAGCAAGGCTCCGACTGAAGGTTTTAAGAATAAATAAATAAAAAAAAATGTAGACTATTCTATTCCCCCACTATTGCAGAAGCTTAAAAAGCAAAAGTTCCCTCATTTCACCATCTATTGTTCAGAGTGAACCTGCCAATGAAGCGTCTGTTCTGTGGCGCTCCAGCACACAGCAGTTAGTACTAAAGCAATAAATAATATAAAGACTATGTATAGCACATGATCATTTATGCCAGAAACTTGGAAAATCAGCTCCCCCCCAAGAACTAAATTGTCCTTCATCAGTAAACACTAGGTGAAATCATTATAATTTTATACTCACCACATAACAATCTTTTTTATTCTATCAAATTATTGCATACCTTAGGGCACTCTTTTCAACCCTAAAATTATAGTTAAATGCCCTTCAAGTGTTGAATAAGTGATCCTTAAGTCGACTGCCCTCATGAAACAAACATTACTTAGACAATACCCTGTTACCATACGGTGCTGACACATTTCTAATTTTAATATACGTTACCTATAGAAAGTACTTCAAAGGAAACATGAGGAAAAAAATCCAAGAAAAAAGCACTCTACTAGAAGACTTGGCTCTGAACCGACATAACTAATGATCATAAGGTCCGTTACACCTCCTGCTACTTACACAGAATCACCAGGTCGGAAAAGACCTCTGAGAGCATTGAATCCAACAGTACCTATCAATACACTTACCTGTATCTCCAAACTGATTTTCCTTAAAATATTTGAAACTACTGGCATTCCCTTTTGTAGCTGCAGGACACAAATATTTTATTCTAAAGAAATACCAGGGTTTATGATCAATTCTCCATCATTCTATTAATGTTACCTCTATCCAGTAATCGTCCTTCAGATTTAATGCAAGCATAACAGGAAAATTAGATAGAAAACACTTCAGTAAATATTTTCCAATTTTCTAATTACATAGGCTTCCTCTGGGTCTTTGAAAGCACATTATTAGCATTTAAGGATTAAAAAACATGGCTTAATTGTGATTTCTCTACTATTTGTTAGACTGCAATATAATCTTTTCTCCATGAAGCAATTAATCATACACGCTAAACTGCAACACTCAAGTTGTAAGTTATATACTTAAACCAAAGCAGAAATATCATTAGAACATCTCCTGTAAGCCCATTACTTTGCAATCTTAGTTACTCTCTAACACCATACGGGTTTGTGGGAAAGCGAGGTTTGGGGTTTTCTTTCTCTAGGAAGAAGGAAGGCTTACAACGTAAACTATACATTAACTTTATACAAAAGCATGAAAAACAAACTGATAAAATATCATAATATTATGTACTTAATCTGTTGTTGCTTCCACTGGGCGGGACTACAAATTACAGCAAGATCCTTGATGAATATATTCTTTTCTCTTGAAAATACTGCACAAAGATCTGCAAACTCTAGTGTAGGAGGCTTATAATCTGGTAACACATTTATCTCTACCTTTTCTTGATATAAAGAACCAGCCAAACACAAAGGCACTTATGCCCAGAGAACCTGACTCCTCTCATTACATCGCCCTACTTTACTGAACTCCGACAGAGAAGCGCTGATAAAATGCATTAGAACTTATGCCCGTACTCACTCAGCTGTGGCTGACATTTGCAGTTCTAGTTTGGGGAATCCAGATGAGGTCTTGATTCAGTGAAGCACTTTGGCACTCCATTCAACGCTAAACCAGAGTCTCAGATTACTTAACCACAATAAAAGTCGCTCCAAAAATAAGCTGTTACATACAAGATAAAAATCAAAATCACTGTGTTTAAAAGCGAGCTTTCATTGTGCCCTACGGCTGCTCTTGAAGATGTGCACTGGAAGGGGAGCAGCACCAACACTACAAAACTAACACCTTCAGCCACAGACGACCAAACCGGCTCTTCAGCTGCCGTTAGCCAACACAGCTTCACCTGTGGCTAAGGACACTACAGGCAATTTTTACACCAGCTGAAATTCAGAACACCTGAAACTCAATCTTCTTGCAGTCTCCTCTTCACTGGCATACAGCAAAGACAGGGTTTGGCCCTACATTCCATTTGCCAAATCTGCATTCAGTAAACAAAACTCTTCAGACATCCTACTTTGACACTGACGTTTTCTATTCCTATGTACAAAACATTACTTAGGTTATGCAGATACGATGCTCAGCTTCTCCTTCTGTGATGCAGACACATAAGGATCAACTGCACTCTAACCCTGATATGATTGCTACTAGAGAAGCTATGAAGGACGTTATACGAGGGACAGCTCAGCCAAATTACCTTACCTCCTGTTCTCTTCAGGCTTAAAATAAGTACAATTCCAGTTTTAAATGTTTTATACATAGCAGGTTAAGTCAATTGGAAAGATAAGTGAAGTTGCAACATATTTCTTACACCCCTGAGGAGATTTTTACACTTTAAAAAAATAAAAATTACACTGTATATGCTGTGTAAGCTAAAACATACTTTTAACAATATTGTTGTTAAACTACTGGTTTAGCATTCTGTTCAGTACGGCTGATGAACTGGCTTTCTTAAAAGCTTTGCCCATGAATTCAGCAAACAATCAGGAAAAAAGTTTAATTCCTTTACAAATAGTTTTCCGTAAGCTTCATATTTCTTTCTTTTACCACTCTTGCCTACAATATCTGCTAAAGGCAGATCAGTTCTGTCTCAAGCAAAAGCAACCTAAAACCAACTCTTTTGAAAAACTAGCAAGTGTTCCAAGCAGCTCAGTGAAATCATGCTATATTTTTTGAGCTCTTCATGATATCTGCTTGCCGAGCCTACCAGAAACACTGGAGTCGACTGTTCAGCCCACGGAAGCAAGTACTGCATCAGGTTTTGTTCCCATACTATTCATCTTTCCAAACCTTAGGGCAAGACTTTTCTTGTTACACAAATGATTTTTTGAAGAAGTGATTATTCAGCTGCATTTGGTAGCATTCACTATACAGGCACTTCCATTTTTTTCCAAGTTCTGAATAAGAAGGGAAAAAAGTGTGAACATGGAAACAAAGTGTGAACATATATATGTACGTGGACCTTCAAATCTGATTAATGAGGTAAATGAGAAATGAATACACGATTAATTTTACATTGTCTTAATAGACCAAGCATGATCTTCCGATAGCAATTTAAACATTACTCAACGTGTTTAAGAAGTGCTTGTAATTATTCTTGAAGGAAAAAAAAAATATACACATGTGAGTATATTTTTAACTGTCTCTCATTTAAAACCAGCAAAATTAGATTTAGATTTCTGACATGGATCCAACACAAGACAGAGCTGTGATCAGGACATCCCCCCTGCTTCCTTCAGTCACTGAATACACTTTAAAACTCAGCGAAACAAGACACAGGCGTTGGCAGTAAAGCTTATTTCCAGAAAGTCTTTAAAATATCTTTTTCATATGCAAGGACTTGCAAGAAAAACCTAGCACAAGATTTCCACACAGGTCTGTAGAAGACATTAAGCGTTGTATTTATCTGAGACAGTGTGTGCAGTAAAGCAGAGGCTCTGGAACACAGGTTAAAATACTGGATGCATGCAAACTAGGCAAGATCTTCCTCCATCTTCGGGAGAAGGCAGCGAGATGCAAACATCAGAACTTATTTAAAAACATAAGAATCTTCCAAAGAAAAAAATACCAAGCTTTTTCTTTCTTTTTTGAAGAACAAAACACCTGAATCTGTGCCTGGTTCTTGTTTTCAGATGAGTATCAAAAGCCTTGAAACAGTATCGCCCCTTCAACACAGCCTGAAGGACCCTCAGCCCAGGACACAGGTGTGACAGTGCGGAAATACACGCGCTTGCAAACAGGTAGCATGCTTTTATCTTTGCTCATCACTGACGAATCAGATAATAAAAATCTCAGACATACCATAATGCTCTAACCACATTATCCAGGGTGACAAAAGAAAATACTTCAGTTTAGAATTTTTTAATGAGTTCTAATGTTTTCATCTATTCTACTCCAAACCCTTTCCTTTGTGTAATACCCAGTTCCTGTTTGGCACAGAAAACAGGAATTAAAGTGGGTATTTTTGTACCCAATAGCCTGAAAAAAAAATGTAATGACAGAATGAGTCATACAACATCCAACATGTTGTGACTGATGGGATAAATGTCAGAGGGCTCGAAAAAATAAAACTGCTACTGGGAAAACAATAAGGGAAACCCCTTATTGCTACATGGTTATCTACCTAATCATGAAGATAAAAGGAAAAAAGGGCTGTTACAGACAAATCCCAAATGAAAACCAAAACGAGACTCAGAAAAACCACTAGAAAAGGCATGGAAAAACTGAAAATTTTAAGGCTAATCCAGAAATCTCCTGTCACGCCTTTTATAAAGAACAGTACTTTGATGCCTCAATCAAGAATGCCCTTTCTGCCACTATTCTAATATAAATAACATTTTCCTTCAGTTCCAAAACATATTTCCATGAATACAACAAAAGGAGAATGTACAGCACAAAGCCTAGTATTAAATATTTAACTCTCTACCTTAACAACCTTTCTTCTTTGTGCGTTTCTTGCTCCTGCTTCAGGCTAAATGGTAAGGCCAACTCATAAGGCAAAGTTGGTATCAGTCCTTATACATAATTAATTCATTTCAGATGTACCAATCCCACCTCTGTCTCTAAAGTCAGATATGTCACTTCACAATAAAGCTCTTTCAGATCAAACCCCTAAAATTCTTACCCTTTTCAGAAACCAGGACTATAACAATATTGTAGAGGTTCAGTAGTACATATTGTAAACTGCAAGTACCAAGTACGTGGACCTTCAAATCTGATTAATGAGGTAAATGAGAAATGAATACATGATTAATTTTACATTGTCTTAATAGAACAAGCATGATCTTCCGATAGCAATTTAAACATTACTCAACGTGTTTAAGAAGTGCTTGTAATTACTCTTGAAGAAAAAAAAAACAAACAACCCCTACCTAATTTATTTGCTACCAGTCAGTTACAGAGGAGATAAACCACTTGCTTCAAACACCTATCTCAGCTCCATGCCATCCACAGTTACAACTGCAATAGATAACCTACAAATTACCACTTTCTTAAACAAGCCTCCTTTAGCTGCACACATTTATCAGGAAAAAAAGAAGTCGGTGACACTTTCAGCACCTCTACACAGAAAAGTTTGCTTGAGATTTACTGAAAACAATGTTGAACAATGCTCCTAGCAATATTATCAGAAAAACTAGGTTTGCTCTTAAAGTACTAAAAAGATTTCAGCTTTGGTTCCCTAGGATTGCCTTTCAAATCCCTACCTGACTTTGACAGGCTTCCCCAGAATTACCTGACAATAGAATTACAAAGCTGTTGCATCATCAGGTGGTGCTACAAATGAAACACTCTACCAAATAGAATCATAGAATAGTTTGGGTTGGAAGGGACCTTAAAGCCCATCCAGTTCCACCCCCTGCCATGGGCAGAGACACCTCCCACTGGATCAGGGGCTCCAAGCCCCATCCAACCTGGCCTTGAACACCTCCAGGGATGGGGCAGCCACAACTTCCCTGGGCAATCTGGGCCAGGGCTTCACCACTCTCATCATGAAGAAATTCTTCCTAATGTCTGTTCTAAATCTGCCCCTCTCCAGTTAACAGCCATTGCAAAATTAATTTGAAAGTATATCAGAAAGAGAAACCTAAGCAAAATATTCACGTCAGTTCCCTCCTGTAGGAAAAGTCCCCACTGGCAGTGTAGAAAACCCATGAAACTCCCTCCTCTAACCACACAAGGTCAAGATCTTTGGATACTGAAGCTATATGTTAACAGAATCCACATAAAATTGTGAAACCATTTAAGCTTGAAGGAATACCTTTTGTTCCATCTTGCCGAGAGACCTTTCACACTGTATAGTTATAAGTTACTAAGCAAGACAGAACCCTTCAATCAATAAAGTCACTTCAAAACTCACTTTGGCAAAACGGCAACCGTTCATTTCATTGCTTCCGTAGTCGGCTTCCCCTCTCCCGAAGGCTCACAGGGACAGGCTGACTATACAGCTTGGGACCCAAAGTGACCACCACTAATCTAAGAGCACTTAAAAGATGTCATGTTACAGAAACACGTATCAAATGGTTCACCAGATTCTGTTACTCAAATCTGGACAGTTATGCAGTAGTTTTGTCACTGGAGGGGGAAAAAAGGAAGAAAAAATAACCTTGCCATTCATACCTAACAGTATGGAACAACAGACTGCTTAAAGCAGAGTATGGGGTTTAATGCATTATTGTATCCAGAATATGGAACAAAAACTGTGCATAGTGACTTACAACGCTGGTATTACAATGTGTTATCACACCTTCTGACAAAGAAAAGCTTTTCCTAACACACTTTCGGCAGAAAAATCTGTTTAAGGCAGGCTTTATCCCTGTAAGAGTTTGTCCTGCCTGCTTAAATGCCACTTGTTTTGCTTTGCCAACTAAACATAGTAAGAGTTTAATGTTTATACAGAGTACATTGGGATGTCAGTTGGTTACCTAATTGCTTTTGTAGCCAATTTCCTTGCCCCTCAAGGCTCATTAGTCAGTCATCTAATCATTCCATACAATAATGCATCCTCTGTGTTTCCTTCTTGAGTTCAGGAATACATCTTCATCTGTTGTTTCCAACAGTGGTGTCCTTCAGCTGCAACCTTTCTCAGGGCTTTTTGACTGGTTGCCAGTGTTACGATCTGTTCCACACGGAGGTGGATTTCCCCAACATCTATTAATTCTGTTCTACTATATACTTAGCCATCTGGACAATAATGTAATATAAAAAGACTGCTGTTTCATGAAAAATCTGTATGGCTTTGCAAGTAATGGGGTTGTTGCACCTGCCCACCTCACCATTTTACAAAGATGCTAGAAAGAAATAACAGAATACTACTGTGCTCCCTTCAAACTACAGAATCACACGTACAGTTAGCACAAGGCTGATGGAACTGAGTGAAGATGAAAAAACAAGGCAATTAATTTTGGAGTACCTGTAAGTTTCAGAGTACCTATTTAACATTTACATTTATGATGTCAATGATGGGGCACAACATCACCTCAGCAAGTTTGGAGATGACACCAAACAGAGTGGAGTAGTTGTATGTCAGAGGGTTGTGCTGCCATCCAGGGGGACCTTAACTGGATGGAGAAATGGGCTGACAGAATATCTACATCCTGCACCTGCGGAGGAACAAGCCCAAGAGAAGCCTATGGGCTGGAAAGCAGCTTTGCAGAGAAGGTCCCTGGGGTCCCGTGTACACCAGGCTGAACAGACAGCAACTTGGGGTTTTTTTAGCAAAGACAATTCACAGTATCCTGGGCTGCATTAGAAAGAAAACCTGGCAGCAGACTGAAAGAAGTGATCCTGCTCATCTGCTCAGCACTGGTGAGATCACAGCTGCAGTACTGTGTCCAGTCCTGACCTCCGCAGGACCAGAGGGACATGGAGATCACTGGAGAGAGTCCAGCAAAGGGCTACTAAGATGATGAAGGTCCTGAAGCATCTCTCATTATGAGGAAAGGCTTAGCAAACTGGCACTGCTTAGCCTGGAGAAGAGAGGGCGCAGAGGGAATCTCATCATCGCGTGCAAAAAATGACGGCAGCATGAAAAGAAGGCAGAGCCAGGCTCTTCTCAGTTTGTGGCCAGTGACAGCACCAGAGGCAATGCGCACAAACTCAAAACGCAGGAGGGTCTCTCTGAACATCAGGAAACACTTCTGCACTGTGAAGGGGACTAAGTGCTGGCACAGACTGCCCAGGGAGGCGGCGGAGCCTCCATCCTTGGAGCTATTCAAAACCCATCTAGACATGGTCCTGGGCAACCAGCTCGAGGTGAGCCTGCTTGAGCTGTGGGGTTGGACCGCATCACTTCCAGAGGTCCCTTCCACCCTCAATCGCTGTGTGACTCATTTCAAGCTATGCTGTAGGTAAACACACATACACACAAGAAACAAAACACATACACAAAAAAACTCACAAAAAACCCAAAACAACAACCACCACCAAGCAAAAAAAAAAAATGTCCAGAAGAAAAATAATTATTTGGTTCCTGAAATAAATAGTAGATAACCCATAAGCCAGCAGGCAAATTCTATTTTCAACACTGCAGTTCCATTCAGTTAACAGCCGACTGAGAATCTTTGGAACCCAGATTCAAAAAACAAAAAACTGACAGTGTGTCTCTAAATTAACACAGCAGTAAAGACATGCTTATTTATTTAGTATTTAAAACACCAACAAACACTTAGGTGGAATTACCATAAACATTCGGTGGCTGAACACTGAAGAACAACTTCAGCTGTGGTTGCCACAGAGACAGCCGTCCAGCTGACAACACGCTATCAAGAATACGTATGGCTTTTTTGGGGGAGATGGGAGGAGGGAAAGCATAGAGAAACGAACTTTTTCTGACTTGAATTCTAACAGAACTGGTGATTGAGAAGCATTCCATTGGTAGCTACTGGGAGGAAGAAATCACCCATGGGATGCCTTCTGTCCACAGAGCGCTGCAGATGTTCCAGCCACTCCACTCTGCTATTTACTGCTACATACACAGCGAGCAACAAAATAAAACTAATTTAAGAATTCACTAAACGTTGGGTTTTTCCTTTAAATTCCACAGCAGAGCAGAAATAAAGACAAGAGGAGCTCTGCAAGTAATCTACACGCAGATGTAGAATTTCTAGGAACTACAATTTTCGATGAAAAATTATGTAGAAGTCTCCTCACAATGGAAAAGTGGCCAGTTTGAAGTGCTTCAGAATACTTACCATATAAAATGAAAAGCTTCTCAGTGCATTGCATTACATTACTTGGCTTGGAGTAATTCTAAGTTTCTGTTATTAAACGATGACAGTGTGTTAATGAAACCTTCCATGGAAACTTCAACTATGGGCAGGTGAAAGAAATTGCTGCTGACTCCTTCCAAACTTCATGCTGAAAGTCACCATGAAAGCAGTATTAAATGAGTATCAATACCAAACGGAAGAAAGCCGATGATTCAAATTCAGGGTTATATTCAGTTTGCAAGAACATAATTTACACAGTGTAAGATAAACCAAACTATTAGAGTAGCGCAAAATCCAGAGTATAAAAAGCTTATTACAAAATCTCAAATTTTGTCTTTCATCAACATATAAAGTGCAAAAAAAACCCAAAACCAAATCAGTCTTTTGTTTCAACCATCCCTTAAAGATATTTTAATCTATTTCTTGGCCCAATACCACAAAGAAGCATCAAACCTTGTTTCAGATCCTAGACGTTACTCAAGGGAACAAACAGCTATTTTGAATAACGAACCATCTCATTGGGTGCTCACGCCGCAGCTTAGCAAATGCAAACCTGACCATTCTGAGCACCATGTGTGCAACATCCAAACCAGACTATCACTCGCTGCCAGAGCCTGAGGACACCCTGGCTCATTCCCAATTCAGCAACCTACCTGCTCAGCAATGCAAAACACTGCTCTTCGTTAATACACGTTTCAGTTCTAGGTCAGCTTGCTGACTTTTGAAGCTTTACATAATGGATCTCAATCCACCCCTCCTTGCAATGAGTTAGACCACACACACCAGCTGAATTTCACTGCAGCGGTCCGCTTGCGGGCTAAACTGCATCCCAGGAAAGCTTATAAAAATCCGAATCTTCACAGAAGGGCTGTCAGAAAAAAATATTAAGAATCAACTATCCTGCTAGAGCTGAATCTAAAACTACTACTTTGTTCAGCCTTACCTAATAAAAACCTGTAAAAGCAGGTAAATATCACCTACAGATGAAACAAAAGAATACTATTTTAATTCTTTTTACTGTAGAGAAGGAATACAGTCCCATACCGTAATAATGAGGTTTGATGAGACATACTCAAAATAAGAGAGCCACATAATCTTCTCCGTAACTTCTATCCCATAGATCAGAGCTATGTCACTGAAATATTCAAAAGCCTTTCCTCTCTTACCCTTCTTTCACGGGTATTAAAAGTAAATCATTCTAATAGCAACATCAGCTAAAAATACTTCTGTACATTTTATGAACGCAGAACATACCAACGTGCCTAACAATTTGGGCAAAATAAATCTGTCTGAGGAGGGAGTGTCTTTACATTCAGTCAACTGAGTGGCTCCTGTGGCTCCTGTTTGTTCCTGAACCAACCAATTTGTGACCTGCTGAACCTGAGATAGGCAGACCTTTGAACAGGGTACTACTGTATTATGCCTCCGAAGATTATTTGAGTTGAATGCAACAGACTTCTGACTACACTGTTCTGAAATGAATAAACATCAGTGGTACAGCCCTACCTCCAGAAGATTTGTTTCCAACTTGCTACCAAAGCTTCCTGCCCCCACGGCACCGTTACATCCGAGCTCCATAGGCCCAAACTTCGACCTCTTTTTCTCTTAAAGGTTACCCCTCCATAGGCACACACTCCTGTACACTGCCCTTACAAAAGTTTTTCCTATCTGGGAAATCAAGATCTCTCCCTCCTCCACGCTCTTTTTTTTTTTTTTCCCTAAATGAGGACTGAGCCTTAAAAATTAATTCAGAAAGTAAGAGAAATTTGCAGATGATAGTGAAGAGCCTAAAATGCAGTGCTTAAAATACTTAACACAGCCTAAACCCTGAAAAAATAAGTTTTCCAATAGCTATGTGAAAAATCATCCTTTCTTTCCCACACAATAACTTGAGTTGAAGAAAACAATAAATGTCATGTGCTGCCCTTTTTTTTTTTTAAATCAGTAGCTGCTCACAGACACCCCTGCAGGTGTTTAACTATTTCAAATTAAATCTCACATTAAAAACGGTGCCTCGTTCGCAGCTAGACTGAACACATCTCAGATCTGTTCCCAGGATGAAGTAAACCAGTCAGCAAATGACATTTTCCTACTTCACTCAAAATGAGCAGAATCATTCTTCTAAAGAAGACAAAGAAAGTGTGGCAGAGCAGAAATATCTCAATATAACACAGCACATCAATGATCAGTAGACAAAACAAAGGAGAGTATTTGCTCCTACATTATGCTGCTTGCTAGCAGGACATCTTCAATAGAAGTCTGTCCTTATTTTAAACACAAAATGAATCATTCGACATCTCCTGTTGGTGTTTCCATCCCGTTTGCATGTCCAAATGTAACTGCACAATATAAAAAAAACTACAGTTAAAAATGGGGAACAAAATTCAGAGTAAAAACGTGCATTTGCATCCTGGTAGGTAGGAAACAGCCCCGACCAAGACTGTGGAAACTAACATAAAAGATTCTTCGAAACCCATTTGGCACTCCAAACAACGCTCACAGCTACCTGAATAAAGATCCATCTGTTCCACATCTTTTATGAACCATGAGCGGTAATCCCTGATCAGAGGACTACTCCAAATCCCCGCTCTTGAAAGGGACATGGAAGAGACACAATCCCCAAAGGCGGAGGCTCTGCCTCTGCCAGTGCTGCCATTCCCCCACCATCAACCGAGATGAAGCTCTACTTTCTTCCCGTGATTAGTAATGGATGAAGACACCTCCTGCAGGAAAGATAACGAACAGATGGGTCTTACTAGGACATGGCATAGCCAGGGCCTGTGCCCAGCACTGGGAGCGGGGCTGCGGGGCCTCTGGGAGGAAAGACCGGGATTGCCCTGTGCTGGACACGGACGGATCCAGCCACCCCAGATGGAATTTGTTAATTCAAAGCAGTCTTAGATATCTGCAATCCTTATTAACTGAGGGCTTACCTGCAATAGGAAGTATTGTCAGAAGCTTTGAGCATCTTTTTTTTAATAGTTTTCCCATTAATCTCTTCCACGAAGTACAAATGCACTCACATAACACAGTGTAAATTCTAATGTAATGAAAGTTGTATTACAACAAAAGAAATTCATAAATTGAAAAGTTTGAAAATTATAAGATCACTGTTAATACATAGAATCACAGAATCGTAGAATCACAGAATCATAGAATAGTTTGGGTTGGAAGGGACCTTAAAGATCACCCAGTCCCACCCCTGCCACGGGCAGGGACACCTCCCACTGGATCAGGGGCTCCAAGCCCCATCCAACCTTGAACACCTCCAGGGATGGGGCAGCCACCACTGATCTGGGCAACCTGCTCCAGGGCCTCTCCACCCTCATCATGAAGAAATTCCTCCTTATGTCTAGTCTAAACCTGCCCCTCTCCAGTTTACACCTGTTCCACCTTGTCCTATCACCACAAGCCTTTGAGAACAGCCCCTCCCCAGCTTTCCTGTAGCCCCTTCCGGTACTGGAGAGTCGCTCTAATGTCTCCTTGGAGCCTTCTCTTCTCCAGGCTGAACAACCCCAACTCTCCCAGCCTGTCCTCGGATGGGAGGCGCTCCAGCCCTCGGATCATCTTTATAGCCCTCCTCTGATCAAAATTTATTTCATAACTGATAAAAATTTATTTCAAGGTTTATTGTATTATTTCCTCACTATCTTGACAGTAAGATCACATTTTTAAACATTTACATATGAAGTACATGGATAAAATGAACAACTGAGACATTCATTTGCTCTTGACTTACATATGTCAAGGTACAGACTGAACGAGCAAGCTTGCAAACCCCATGGAAATGCTCACATTTGGCATTTTGATCCATATGTCTATATTACCATAAGAAAACCAGCTCCCTTAATTTACCCATTTTTAAAGCCTATATGTTCCTATGTAAAACTTCTTGTTGTTAAGTATGCTGAAGTGTGACAGAGATCCCACCCATTTTTGCCAACAACCTGACTTTCAGGAGTCCAATCTGCAACAGCACTGCCAGTAATGGAAATTAATTACATCCATGTATATGTTGCAGGTTTTCAAAAGGCACACTAAGAGGCTGTTCGAAACGGTTGACTATCAGAAAAGGCTTACGTTGCCGTGGAAGAAAATATGTCAAAACAACAAACAATACTGCTTCCTATTTTTTTTATTCAGTGGTTGACAAATACTTTTTGCTTTTTAATTTCACTACAAAAGGAGAAAACAAACACATTTTCAAGCATTACGCATGCAGACCCTCAAATATCTGCATTTCCCTTTTTTTTTCCTTACACAAAAATGAGAGACAACTATAATTTTCTAATGAAGAAATACCAGCTTCAGAGGAGCAAGCCAACCCCGAATTAAATTATATTACTATATCATGCAAACAGTTACTTAGAACTAATTTAAGCATGATATTTAATAGGATTATAGGTGTTTATCAGCATCTTTAGAAAGGGCAAATGCAATAAAACCACTCTTTGAAAATAAAACAGCCTTATTTCCAGTATCTCTACCTCAGTAATACTGTGTGTTTTGGCTTTTCTTAAACTCAAGAGATCTCTTTCTTATCTGCTTTGCCTGCCTCAATTCTCATTTGCATGATCTGAAAATCATGTAAGCAGTCTGAGATGAGAAGAAATAAGGAATAAGTCACAATAAATAGACCCTGCATCTTAAACAAACTCTTTAAGATGACAGGCCTTGAAAAGAGGGTCGAAGAAAGAGAAAGCAAACGTAAAATAAATTTCTGCTTGGAAATGTAATTAAAAAGCCTGAAGTGACAGCTACAGTACTTTATGACTGAGAATTTACAAAAAATAAAGAACACACGAGGGTAAAATCTGCATTAGCTCCCTAAGAGAAGCCAAAGCAAATGGCCTTCTGTCTCCAAAGAGGATTCTCACCACTTCTTTCACCACCAAACGCACTGAGGCACCAAGCGCATCAGGCAACCAAAACGGAAAACTGTGGGGTCTGTCCTTCTGGTATTGGTGGAGCTGACTAAGACGGACACTGGTCAAAATCATCAGACTGGGACTGAAGTATTTAAGCTCTATGTTAAGAGGATCGGAGGTACATTCTTCGAGGTGCAGAATAGTCCACCTTAAAAAGACAATGCTGACAAATACAGGGAGAAAAGAAATAGGAGTTCTAATATCATCTCTGTGGTACCAGCGTAACAATCTCAGGGAAAGATAGAGCTCGGATTACCTGTCAGTAGGCTGCAGACTTCCTTCACGTCGGCTACAGGTTCCATCTGTTCATCCATAGCTTATAAAAGCACCATCTGCCCATCGCCCTAAAAGTGCAACCTGGAAACTTTCCATGATGTTTTAAAAACTGTGGTCAGCCTTTTATAGCGAGTACTCCAGTCTATGAATTCTGCAGCCTTTCCCATTACATGGCATCACTTTGCCCTTTCGGAGGACAAGGGAAAGGCTTCTCCACAATGTCACAACGGTATTGATTTTTTGAATATGAGGAAGACAAGAAGCAGCTCATCTGGTTTTGATTAGCGCGTGTAAACACTAACAAAATAATCTCCAAATTAGGCAGATTTTATTAAACACATTAGAGTTCAAACACACTCAGTAGCTATGAAAACAGAAAGAAGGGCAGCGGGATTTGCAAAACGCCTCAGAATCATGAACAAAATGTACACAAAGAAAGTTCTACAGAGAAAAAAAAAAGTTCAATGAGAAACTAAGGTGTTAAACTATCAGTAACGCATGTTCATTTAGGAAAGGATTTTAAACTATGTTCTTTAAGCAGTGTGAAGAGAGTGAAAGCCAAGGCGTACACGGATGTTGTGCTAAGCCAGGTGTAGAAGACAGAAAGGAAAAAAAAAAACACCTTTTCAGTGGAATATTCAAATTAAACAGACCTGCATTAAGATAGCATTACAACACTCAGTACTTCCTCTCATGTTATTTAATTCATAGAAAACTATTGTTTAAAAACAAAAGGGCTATATGACAAGAACATACTGACATCTGCTGGCATTCTATAAACGCATATCTCTGAAGATTAGGATTGAATATCCTCAATGGGTTTTTTTTCTTATCTAACGGAGCTACATAAAAAAATCAGCAATGTCCATATTTGAATATGACCAATTATAACAGTATTCTGTAGTTCTAAATGTTAAAGCGTGGGGGACATTCTGTAGCTAAACAGTTTACGCAAATATACCCTTCTTCCATTTTTGATTTCTGAGGTATCACAGGAAATTATTTTTCCCTAATTTGTATAAAAATGCTCAGTGATAGGGCAGATAATTTACATTCAAATACACTTTTCCCTAATTTCTTTGCCGACAAAAGACTAGCAATTCCAATTTACTATGCAAAGATGTAACTATACCTGTCACTCAGGCAAAGCTCATAATGGTATGTATTGTTTCACAGTAATGCTTAGCAAATTAAAAGAATAGATTTTATTTGTATTAGAATCATAGTGAAATGACACATGTAAAGAAAACATACTAATCATCTAGCAAATCACATACTGCAACTAGGACCTGAATATAGTCGAGAATATCCGCTATCTCTTATCATTCAACACAATCAAAACAGGTATTTTGATAACCAGAACATAGTCCAGAAAACTGAACACCTTTCAAAACTATGGCATGTCAAAGTCAGAAATTCTAGTTAATGCATAGAGTTCCTAAGGCAGCTCAAACTCGGCATCGTTGTGAATTTGGAATATTCTGTAAATCTTTATGCAGTTCGAAATTTATTTTTGAAAAGCATATGATATATTAATTTAATGCTTGCTATTGGAATTATAGCTTAACATTTCCTCCCCCGTGTGTGCTATAACATAAAATTATGGTTGATAATTTGAACACAAAATAAAAGTAATTCAAAATTATAGCTCATAGAGTCAGCAACTCAGAGGTGTTGCACATACAGAGAGAGGCATAAATTTAGTATTAGAAACAATGATCAAAGTTATTAAATAGGAGCAATTGTCAAGCTGTGCTTAGTGGAAATCATAAATACCTTGCCTAATATTTTTGCATTTCCAAATGCATTGTCAGCTCCAAGGTCAATTCCTTTCATTAACTCATTAGCTGTATGCATTTCATAGGTGTGAAAGTATAAATGAAAACACCAAATTCACCTTTCTATTTCATTTTTATGTGTATTTTTAACCAGCATGTTTCTTAAGCTAGACTTACTACAAGAACTGACAGTAGCTTTTAAACATGAAAAATTACACAGCTCTCTTTGTTATAAACTAAAAAATTTACGGCCCATTAAAAACACTAGGCAAATCCACGGTAGTGACAAGAAGGAGAAGCAATACAAGCATATCTGACTTTGCCACGAAGCTGAGTTCACGTAGCCTTGTACTTGGAAGAAGAAGACAGCATACACCAACCTCTTAAGCAAAACAAACAACACAGAGCAAAGTAAAACCAAGCACTCACTGATAACTTCCAAGAGCTTGCCAGGGAATAGAGTCGACAACACACAGAGGCCCAACAACCGAGCTGGAAGCATCTATGCACCACACACAGCATCAGCGTAACAGCAAGTAATTCATAAGCGGTTCCACAAGGAGCCAAGTACTCACTCCAGAGCAGGCACTATCCAATTCAGATGTTCAACTATCATCTTGTTTCCTCAGTGATGCTTGCCTTGTCGTCACTCTGTCCATCTCTCATAGGTGTGCACACTTTCACAGTCCTAAGACGATGCATTTTTTACTCTTCCAGCATTGTGCCATGAAGGACCACCCGCACTGAAGTGTTAAGCTGCAATAGTACTGCGTTATAACATTCATTTGGAATTCCCTTTCAATTTCCTCATTTGAGACAGTTTCATTAAATTATTTAAACTACTTATGTATAAAACATCAGCAGAGCAAATTATTAAAAAGAAAAAAATGAAAAGAAAAAAAAATGAGAAGAAGAGAAAGGAGAATATGCTACTACCCTAAAATACGCTTAGTTTTTAACATGTGATTCCTGATTCTTAAAATCCACAGATGACTACAGCCGATCTTCCAGAAGCGAGAGAAAAAGCACATCCTCTGGAGATCCCTGAAGCCAGTCTTCTACTAAGGGAGCAGTGTTTTCTCTGAATCAAACCCAACACGTGCTACCATCACAGTCACCGCACAAATATCAGGCCCAAGATATTTAAAAAAAAAAAAAAAAACCCAAAACAAACCAGCTTTCCTCCTGCCAATTGAGAGGACTCAAAAGTGCAATGATCCTCAATGATTCGAGCTCCACTATGAACCGCTCTGATGGGTATTGGCAAAGCTAATGACAGAAGCAAAATAAGGAGCCCAAATAATAAAAGATCAAAAGACACCAACAGCGTTCCTCTTTCCCGTTACAATCAATATTATTTCCTATTGAAACGAGAGATGATCTGTAGCTCTTTAGAGTTACTTCGGAGACCTTCAAAATGGTGAAACCTCAGACCAAATTACATGACATTTTAAACAGCAAAATAAACAGCAAATGTAATATGAAGTGTTAGTACAAAATTAAGAAGGCAAGTCATTATTTACAGCAATGTGAAAAATACATTGGCTGAGGATGTGTTTCTTAAAAGATGACAATACTAATATCCGCTAATAGGGTGAGTGCTAATAGGAAAGGTTCATTGTAACACATTTACAGGAATAAAGAAGCCAATTTACTGCCTAAAATATACCTCAACTAATAAAGATGCACCCACTTATACAGTTAAAGTGTATTCACTTATAGGCCAAGTGTAAGTCTCTGACAGCAAAGCACAGATCAGTACAGGTGCCAAATAGTTTTATTTTGGCAAAGAAAAGTCAGATGTGATTAGAAAGGATGAGTTTATTACCTAGTTCACTTGTGCTACTTTACTTGCATGTATCATTTTCTTGTGAACAATATGATCGTGTACCATGAAAGTTCATAACAAAACTATTCCCAGGACTAGAGCAATCATAGCAATCTAATTTGCATTTTAATCAACACTTAAGCAACTCAAAAGATATTCTTACCTGACAAAGCTTTATCAATAAATACATAAACAAAAATTTCCACATTAGAAATTAGTGTCCAGTCCTTCTGATTCAATCAGTGACAAAATACTTCATGGCTTCAGCAGGGAAACAATTGTTACTATGGTAAAATTTACTATCCACTAGAATAGACTTACCTTAGAAATCTGGATTCACATATTAGTCTACTACTTTGTAACAGCGCAAATACAGAAACAGAAAAAAAATTCTGTGTTACTTCTGTCAGAGGGAACTTCCACGTTTTCCCTTATTTTGGCTGCTTGCAAAGCTTTAACATAGAGAAGCACTATACTGACTATTTCTTCTCAACTTGAGCTAAAGCGTGTGTGCATTTAGCAGCCAATCAAGTCAGGCCGGGGATGACCATGACACTATATCATATATTAATTAAGAATTGTATGTGTTTGGAAGATAGATTTACAAAGCAAGACTGATATTAAGAATTATTCATGCCCTATTATTGTTCTTTTATTCAACAGCACAAAAACTCCAAACGCACAACAATAAAAAAAAAACAGAAGAAAACCCCCCACCACCAAACTGTCAGGCACACAACGTCCATCAGACATTAAATGCACAGCAGTTCTCAACATACACCCTGACAAGACCATCAGAACTAAAACTCTGCAGTCATCACTGTAAAACAAATTTGCTGTTCAAATAATAGTTAGATAATAATTACTATTATAACTATACAGATAAAGTGCTGATTGGAGCAAAGGGCCTGGTACCTGTATCACCATTAACTGCTGAGAGATTTGGTTTTTACCTGTATCGCTGCTACTACTGCAAATTATGGGAAAAGGGGCTGAAGAGCAGCCAATGAGACTAGAGTGCACAGCAACTTCCCTCCAAACGCCTAACTATCTACAATAAGCCTGAAATACGACCATGCAGACGTCCTACCATCGCTGCAGTACATTGAAAACTTCAGCTTCTGGCCTCAGAAACACAAGCCAGAGTTATCAGACGTTTTGAGAAGGAGACACAAAAGATTTGGTACCAGATATATATCACATTCTACTAGGATTTTACAGATTGCTTTGTTGGTAGTGTGAAGTTTTGTGCTCTTGCACCGCATTGGTGCTTCAGTGTTTTAAGCGCAGTTTCCTTCCAGATTAGGAAATGAGTGGTACAGGCGTCTAAATGTGGATGCCTACCACTGTCAGAGAAGTCCAGAGGAACCCTAAGTGTTCACAAGAGAGATATAAGCATCCAAGAGACTTGTGCCTTGCTGGAGTAGCAGCTGGTGGATGCCCTTAGTGCCTAAAACGGTACCAGATAGCCCTCTTCAGGATCTAAACTGTTTTGTGTGACTAATGATTGGTTAATCAGATGTTTGCCAACATCTGTTGTAGCAACAATACCGAGCTTTGAGGTCACAATTCCACTACTAGTAATGGAAGATGAGGTTGGTTTTGTTCTAGCCCACGGCTGGTCGCATTCAAGGTGTATGTGCTAATTCAGTTTCAGTTTCTATCCTTAAATGTACCTATGCAATTTCAGAGAGCCAGGAGTTGGGAATGTGGTCTCCAAAAGGCAGTTCTTTTGGATGATGAGAGCAAACAGCTTGAGTGGCACCAGGGGAGGTTTAGATTGGATATTAGGAATTATTGCTGCATGGAAAGGGTTGTCAAGCACTGGAACAGGTTACCCAGGGAAGTGGTGGAGTCACCATCACAGAGGTATTTAAAAGATATGTAGATGTGGTGCTTAGGGACATGGTTTAGTGGTTGGCTTGGCAGTGTTGGGTTAGGGTTTGGAATCAATGAACCTATGGGTCTTTTCCAACCCAAATTATTCTAGGATTCTATTTTGGTAGTCTGTTGTTGGTGTGTGTCTCACTACTGTAACATGTTACTAACATACGCCAGTTCTGCTCATCAGCGATGCACTGATGTGCCTTCTAAAACAAGGATTTGGCCATGTATCACAAACTGCAGGCTCAGTGATCCTTCACCTTTTACTCCCCACTGGAAAAGTACTGATAAAATTCAAAGAAACAAGTTAAAGTCAGGCAATCTGATATGGCGCAAAAACACAGCTATTTGCTGGTACAGCCCCCTCCCTCTCCAATTTCTGCCATAGGCAAACTGAGAAAAATAAACCATGAAAAAGATAGCGAGCAAACCACGATCAAAGTATTCTGAATCCTTGTGTTCTCAGAACAATAGCTCTTTCACACCTCGGTGTTATTACAAAGCCTGATGCAAAGCTTCCTTTCCTACCTCTTTGCTAAATAGCAGTTTTAGCAGAACTAGACAGCTGCAATACTAGCAAAAATAAAATTGTTAATTGCTACTTTTACCTCAGTAGTTCCAGAGCCAACAGAGAAGAACAAATAGGAAAATCAGGACTGGCAAAGTGCCACGCTTAGGAAGCACACATATTACAATGGCTACCATGAGACGCCTGCAAATCCTTTTTTTTTTCTTGCAATTTTTTTCTTTTTAATGTGGAAATAATTCTACTGGATAGCATACGAATGGAGATCATAATATATGGATAGTGCAACACTAGTGCTGGTTTTCAGGAGAAAGGGAAAACCCTTAAAATGACTAGGAAAGCCTTCATTTCTTTGGATTGCAGTAAGCAAACCTGACATGCATCCCCAGCAGCAGCATAACTGAACTTAATAAGAGAGCTCTTAGCACAAGAATATAACACTTTAAAAGTCCAACAGCAAAGATTACCTGGTTTTTAAACAAACATGAACACTATTACAAGCTCCTCTAACAAAAAGGATGGACAACTCTTATTATAACAAGAAATTTTTATGACTCGCTTATGTCTAATTATTTAAATATTTGGTTTTTATTTTACTGTATGATTTTATTATCTTGTCCTGTATCACCTATTATTGCTAAGTTACATTCTTTGAATAAAATTTGTAAGGAAAATGTATCTTCCTAAATTTGATCACTTTAATCGTTAGTGGCTTAAATTGTTCTAAGTTACTTCTTTTCATTAAAGACAGTGGTTTTACCTAGCACTCGAGAGATGGTATCACGACCTCACCATCCTTTTCAGCAGTCTCTAGGAGACCACTACAGTCCTGCAGAACTCTTCAGCACTACAAGTTTATTGTGATACATCTTTAGACACAGTGTACCAAAAAAAGAACCTTTATATTTAGAATATAATAAAATATTTAGGTTCCTACCTAGACAAGTTTGTACATAATGAGATTTCAAGCAACGCTCAAGTCCGTTTTAAAATCCACTCGTATAACAAACGTATAAATTTTAGGAAAGGTGGTTCTCTGGCTACAATGAAACACAAGTGGGTGTCGATTCAAAGGCAAGAATACAACCATGAGGACTGAAACAATAGAAATGGGAAAACTTCAGGCTAACCACATCCAGCACAAAACAAGAAGTGTTATCAGCAAAGGTTGATTACATACTTCACTGCAGAGAAACGGCAATTGCTGAAAACAAAACTATGCTTGAAGCGATTAAAGGGGCCAAGCCACCTGACTGCATCATTCTGCCCATCTGAACCTGTACGTCCCAACAAGGACTGATTAATCAGGTGGTTTATTGGATATGACAGTTCCCAGAGTGAGGATGGAAGATCATGTGAGCGCCAAAGCCGACCAATTTGATGGCATTTTACAGTAGGAGGAGTAAAAGATGGCTTCAGTATCAAAGAACATATGATTTTAGAATAAGGCTTACACAAAGCCAAAGGATCTGTTTGTGTGTTGTACCGCGGGGCGCTCTGTGCATCCCGCTACTAGGGAAGCCCCTAAGCTCCTCCACTGATTTTTCCCACAGTGGCATAATATACGTTAACAATCAGTTACAGACGGAGATTCAGTACTGAATCAAAATGAAAGCAACATTGTGAAATGGAAACAAAACAAAAACAGAAATGAAAGACTTAAGAGTAAGCATCAGGGATTGGAAAACAATAACAGTGAAATAATCTGGTTTTAAGTTGAGGACATTCACAATGAAGCAGGCGTGCAGAAGATCCGATATGGACAATTTGGGTATTTGGCAAGACTTCCATACTTGTTATGACCAAGGGAAACCAAATTGACCTCCTACAGAGGCAGCTGCAGACTAACATATTATCACAATGGCAACAGGGAAGAGGTCATTGTGAAGTGAAGGAGATATTTGGAACGTGGCCTAAATTAAGGAGGGAGGAGAGGGGATGTAATATCACCGAAAGATCAGGAGGATATCTAGATCCATTAACCTTCCTGCTGGGTCACTCTATGTGGCTCAATTCAAACTGCACTCTGGGATTTCCTTAGCATTCATATTGTTGCAGACTTCAAATGGATATCACCATGTGGTAGATGACATTTTAGGTAGCTCATCTTCCACGTTGGAGGAAAGGATATTTAAGTAACTACGCACATACACGGTGGACTGTCTGTACTGAAGTGAGATATGGTGGGTTTTTTTTTCAATCCTAGACCTAGTTGATGACATTTCATCAACTTATTTACCATGACACTGATCAAAGACAACCACCAAGTAGCAAGACAGATGCTCCGATAACTTTTCCCAATGAAGAAGCAAAATTGTAAGCTCTGTGGTCACAGAATGCATAGACAATGGTGCACCCCAAGGCAGTGCTACACTATTACATAAGTTTGTAGACAGAAGATTATTCTAAAACTGGTGTTTAATACTATATTCTAGCTTTTCATATTGGGACTGTTTACAGGACCTTAACTTACCACCAAATTAATTTGCTCAAAAAAAATATCTGCCTAATATTGCATAATTCTTAATTTAGGAAAAATTGCTAAGAGCTTTAACTGAAGTATTTATTTTGCTATCTACTGTGATTATTAGGCCATATTTTTAATTAGCTGTCAAGAAAGAGATATAAATGTTTGGGCCACCGCTATATGGAAAACCAATACTTGTGAGAAAAGTGGAATTCTGCCAGGGCAGACAAAGATATTGATATTGGCTCTGACAAAGACTATTAAGCCTTTTTCTTGCATCAGTGCCATTCAACATCGCCCATATATCTCTCCTCAAACTATAAAATGTCAATCCTCTACAACACGTGGTGAAAAAAAATCAGACCTCAAAGACCTATTTAACAAAACGAATGTAAATAATAAAAGCAGAAATTCAGGAACTGGCTATCCAGAGGAAGATTAAACCCTATTCTTCAGCCACACTACTTTTGGGAAAGATGGGTGCCGTTACGCAATGGACAGACATTTAAAAGACAGTTTTTTTTAAGACAACAAGACAATTACACGACATCTTACTTTTAATTCTGGGGCTCTAGATCTGTTTCAGTTTCTCAAAGGCTTAATGCTCACTCTGCTACCAAAATAAGAAACTCCACAACAGACTGCCAGTTTTTGTAAGGCAATATGTATCTTTTCTCTGCACGTGTTTTCTTATCTGTAAGCTATAGAGCCATGAAGCATCCAGGAGACAGACTACAGAGCAGCCTACATTCAAGGAAACAACTGCAACTGCATTGGACTTTCTCCTCAGGGCAATATGTAGAAATTCACTACTGTGTTATCTCAAGTGAAGATGCTATTGATTTCAACACAGTAAAACTTTTGTCCTGTTATTTTTAACTTAAGTACAACTGTCCAACACAATCACACGTTCTGTATACAGGTGTTCTTCCGCCTTCTCTAAAAATGCTTTAACTGTCAGAAAAAATATTTTGATCAGAAACAGTAGAACAGCCTCATTTAAACATTCTCCTAAATCACCCCCACACATTTTTACACACTCACAACCTTCAAAACAGTACACATTTAGACTGGAAATTTTATATATTAAGTTTGCACTTTGTGACTTTCTCAGGAAAACATGTATTTTCAGACTGCCCTATTACTGTTCTGATCATACAATATCTGGTCACACTTACTACAGAGCCTGAACCCAGAGACAATAAAATCTCTAGAAAACCTTTGAAACAAACAATCTGAAGAGCGTGATCCTATGAGCACCCTCACCAAGAGAGATACATCAGCAAGTATTCATACTGGATTAGATTCTAAAAAAATCCAAAGGAAAAGAGATTAATAAATGCCCAAAAGTAATGGGAAAGTTTGAATCACACTAGCACTGTGACGGACTCAAGATCAATGAACTACAAAACAAAGAAAAAAGCTGGGATTCACCAACTACAGCACTCGCTACCATTTGTTCACCGATGAGAAGCTTTAAAAGTAGCAATTGCTTGGAATATATTCTTGGCTTCTCATCAATGACTTGGGAAAAGATCCTCAGAAATAGGGACTTCCAGCTCTCAGAAAATATCATAGGTCAAATTCTGCACAATCAAGTCAATGGGAAGTTCTGCCACACATTTTAAATGCTTTCGCAACCAATATCATAAGCAGTCAGACCATCTAATATGTGGGGTGCTACTGTCTTAAGCCCTGTCCATGCGCTTATTTCTTAACTCTTCAGTTTTGGTCACACGCTACTTTTACAAAGGTGCAGGAGACAGCAGCATCCCCAGTTTTCCATGTAAAATGGGAAGGAGTTAAGATCCAAAAAAAACAGTAGAGAGAGTTCCAAGAGATGTACAAAATAAACAAAGTTAAAAGGCAAACATTCCTCAGCTGCTGCATCTCTCTCAAGCTCTAATACTATATATCAATCTTAATTACGGAAGATTCATCTTTTTTCAGACTACTACACCTGTCAGGCAACTCCATGCTTAACGTAGCCGTGCCTTCCCTAACTGTAAATAATATTTCTTCTAGTGGCCAGCACTAGGAATTCTATCTTTACAGTATATAACACTTATGATTAGATTTTAAACTCAGATAATGCCACTTCAAAGTTACAGCATGATAAATCAGTGATGGTGAATTATTTAACTCAGTCATTGGTCTCTTCTGCTCTGTACTTCCAACTACATCAACTCCCCCCAGCACAACTGAATACTTGAGCAGCTCTTTTAGTCTTTTATGATCTTTACATATCCGCACAAAGTGAGACCAAGGATGCTATTTTCATTAAATCCTTCCTAAAAAATAGGCAAAAACCTGGAAAAGCCAGGAATGGAGGGCTGGCAGTAGGTACCACAGAAAACAATAAAAAATACTGGAAGAGAGATTGGATGGGCATGCCAAAGGGAGAAATAGTTCAGAGGGAATGAGATGATTCTCTGGAAAAGAATTCAGTAGAAGCATATACTAACAAAAATATGAGATAAAAGAAAAAATAGCAGAAGCAGGGAAAAAAAGCAAGAGGTAAAGAGGAACAGAAAAAGTACACAAACATCCATCAGAGGTGACACAGGTATAAGCTGATCCTGCCCTGGGCAGAAAGATGGACTACATGAGTGGCTGAGTCGCCTTTGGCCTTGCTATTCCCTGTTTAACTTCAAAGGGGCTTTGTGTAGGACTGCAGCTTGTGAAGCAAGGAGGAACTTCAAAAACCAACAGTACTGGCAGCCATGGCCTAAGGACATAATATTCTCCCCCCTTTGCAGCAAGTCGGCAGTGCATGTTAGTCAGGGATTACATTTGCGTTGAGCGTGTAGGCATCACTAAAATAATTCACAATGCTGGGAATTAGACCTTATAATCCTACACATGTACTCAAACTCCGCACTGGAAACATACCACATTATGCATTCAAGAATCCTACTCTCGACACTTGACTCGGGCTACTATTTCTGTCATTTAAGGATACCCTTTCAGGAAAACCAGAAAAGCATCCTCATCACGTCAAGGACACCAAGTACTTCATTTACAAGAACTATAAAAATCATCAATGTTCCATGAATCTTATTCATTACATTTGTCAGCTATATTACTTTTACTCAGTTAAGTACTAATAGAAAAAAGAAATACAGTCTTGACACTACAAACACAGACTTCATTTCAGGAAATGCAAATCCTTTGTCTAATGTATTTACCAGAAGAATGAATTGTCAATGAAACTTGGGTAGCCAAGCCTTTAAAGCCTATCTAAGAGAGACAGCAGATTTGGACTGTAATCAGAAACGCTACAAATCATTTAAACAAAAGAAAGCAAAAATAAATTAATAGTACCACAGCTATTCTAAATCACTCGTATAATCCTGATAAATGGAGCTTGTCATAGAAAATATTTTCCTAAAACCTATATGACCTATTGAAATACGCATTGAAAATTCACATGCACACACACCTGCCGCTCTTCCCAATACATATCTTGTCAAGCAGCTGTAACTATTCAGTCTCTAAAAAAATATTACTAGAGTACAAGGACTAACTTCCTTGTAATTTTAGATTGATCCAAAATTTTAGATTGATGCAAACTTAATTTAGACAATCCACGATCATCAATCGCTGCCACAGAATGACAAAATCTATCTCCTACTTTTGTAACCCGTGCACACAATTGTTTTCATGCTTCTAAATAGCAACTGAAACGTACAGCATCTTTCCTGCCACGTCTACAGTGAGAAGCGAAGCAAGGGACTTGACGCTCTTGGGACACCATCTTCTATAAACACTGTATTTTACGATCACACTCATCTTGAATAAGCTGAATGTTATTTAAAGCGAAAAAACAGTCATCACTGAACTACTTAAGAATCTAACACACCATGCCGCATTTGCAATTCAGAGAGTAGATAAACAAAAGCTGTGGATTTGGACAAGATCTTTCACACTTCACTGATGTGAATCACTCCAGAGTCAAACTTCAGACCACATTCGTTTCACCATCTGTGTGAACCACAGTAAGTTGGCAGCCTGATCTCCAACAGCCACGTTACACATTTAGGAAAGGCAGAACGTGCGCCACGGTCACGCTGCCAAACCGTCCCTCTGCAAGGACTGCCAGCTCCACCTGGAACTGCCTATACGTTTAGAATCTATAGCGTGTCGCTTTACCTGTACTGAACACATACACAGGCAACACGGATACTTTTTTCTCTCCCAAAGGATGCTACAGGAGAAAACGACAGGATGAAACGCCTCTAAAATAAGTGAATACTGATGACTTACGGTCAAGTTGTATCCCAGCAGCTAAATATCTGCACTCTCGCAAACCGTAACTCATCTGAAACCCGACTGGCCATTGTTCTTGTTCCTCGCATTCCGTGAGCCAGCCTTTCCCCCGCGCCCCGCTCTCGGAGCTGCAAGCGGGCGGCTCCCCGTGACCCAGCAGCGCTTCTGCCCCGCACCCCCAGCCCCACCGCAGCGGGGGGCGGAGAGGGGCAGAGAATCCCCCTTCGACCCCCAGCCCCGCCGGGATACCCCGCACTAAGGGTCCTCGCCATCTCCCCGGCCCCGCCGGGATGCCCCGCACCAAAGATTCCCTTCTCCCCCCATTAACGGCCGGGATGCCCCGCACCGAGCTGCACCCCCATCACCAGGCAGGATGCCCCGCACCAAGGATCCCTGCATCCTCCATCACCTGCCGGGATGCCCCACGCTAACAATCCTCTCTGCCCCCCTCCCCAGCCGGGATGCCCCGCACCAACGATCCCCTTCTCGTCTATCACCAGCCGAGATACCCCACTCTGAGGGTTCCCTTTGTCCCTGTCCCCATCCCCGTCCCCCTTCCCCAGTCGGGGTGCCCCGCACTGAGGATCCCCTTTTCCCCCTTCCCCAGCCGGGGTGCCCCGCACTGAGGATCCCCTTTTCCCCCTTCCCCAGCCGGGGTGCCCCGCACCGAGGACCCCTTTTTCCCCCCTTCCAGCCCGGGTGCCCCGCACCGAGGGTCGCTTTCCCCCTTCCCCAGCCGGGCTACCCCGCACCGAGGGTCCCTTTCCCCCTTCCCCAGCCGGGCTGCCCCGCAACGAGGGTCCCTCTCCCCCTTCCCCAGCCGGGCTGCCCCGCAACGAGGGTCCCTCTCCCCCTTCCCAGCCGGGATACCCCGCACCGAGGGTCCCTTTCCCCCTTCCCCAGCCGGGCTGCCCCGCACCGAGGGTCCCTCTCCCCCTTCCCCAGCCGGGCTGCCCCGCACCGAGGGTCCCTCTCCCCCTTCCCCAGCCGGGCTGCCCCGCACCGAGGGTCCCTTTCCCCCTTCCCCACCCGGGGTGCCCCTCACCGAGGGTCCCTCTCCCCCTTCCCCAGCCGGGCTGCCCCGCACCGAGGGTCCCTTTCCCCCTTCCCCAGCCGGGCTGCCCCGCACCGAGGGTCCCTCTCCCCCTTCCCCAGCCGGGCTGCCCCGCACCGAGGGTCCCTCTCCCCCTTCCCCAGCCGGGCTGCCCCGCACACGCCGCCGCCACTCACCATACAGAGGCAGCCGAGGGGTGGCGGCGCCTCTCCCGCGCGGTGGGACGCGCCTCCGGCCGCCGCAGCCCCTTCAGCGCCTCATGCCGCGCCCCGCGCCCCCGAGCCCGCACGGCGAGACCCCGGGGGCGAACGGGCGGGACGGGGACCCTCCCGGCGCCGCAGGTGCGGGCGGAGCGGGCGGAGGTGACCTTCAGCGCCGGCGGGGCTGCGGGAGGCGGCGGCGAGGCGCTCGGCAGCCCACTGCGGCGGGGCCGCCCGGCAGGCGGCGAACGCCCGGGATTGGCGGCCGCGCGGCGGCGCCCCGCGGAGCCCCCGGAGCCGCGCTGCCCCCCCGCGGCCCCGCCGGCACGGACCGCCCCCCGGCACCGTCCCGGAGAGGCGCGGGGCGCCCCGGCGCGGAGGGGGGGCCGCAAAGCGCGGGGCGAAACCGTGCCCTTGGCGATGCTCGGACATCCCCGCCGGCTGCCTCCCCGTCCTCCCCTTCCCCTCGCCCGAAGGAAACCGAATCTTACGGGAATGGCAACGCTCCGCTAACGGGAAGAGCATCGCAGCGTCCCCGCGCGCAGCAACTGCTGCTGTTCAACCGGGCTGACGGCAGGGATCGATGAGAAACTTTCGGGGGAAGAACACAACCCTCCAGAGCTGTCAGCACGCTGCCCGGTGCTTGTCATGGAATGACCAGGTTGGAAAAGCCCTCTTGGACCATCGAGTCCAACCGTTCCTGTCTGCCACTGAACAGTGTCCCTGAGCACCTCCTCTGCCCTCGAGCACCTCGGCTGTGGAGAGGAGGGAGCTGGGCTCCTCTCCCAAGGGACAGGCGACGGGACAAGGGGGAACGGCCTCGAGCTGTGCCAGGGGAGGGTCAGGCTGGATATCAGGGAAAAAATTTTCAGGGAAGGGGTCACTGGGCACTGGCAGAGGCTGCCCAGGGAGGGGATGGAGTCACCTTCCCTGGAGGGGTTCAAGGGACGGGTGGATGAGGTGCTGAGGGCCATGGTTTAGGGAGTGTTAGGGATGGTTGGACTCCATGACCCAGTGGGTCCTTTCCAACCTGGTGATTCTCTGAGTCTATTCTATGATTCTGCCCGTCTTTTAAATCCCTCCAGGGAAGGTGACTCCACCATCTCCCTGGGCAGCCTCTGCCAGTGCCATATGACCCTTGCTGTGAAAAAATTTTTCCTAATATTCAGTTTGAACCTCCCCTGGCGGAGCTTGAGGCCATTCCCTCTTGTCCTGTCCTCAGTCACTTGGGAGAAGAGCCCAGCTCCCTCCTCTCCACAACCTCCTTTCAAGTAGTTGTAGAGAGCAATAAGGTCTCCCCTCAGCCTCCTCTTCTCCAGGATAAACAACCCCAGGTCCCTCAGCTGCTCCTCATAAGACTTTTCAGTACGTTAGGTTTTAATTCTGTAATGATCAAATATTCTCTCTGCTGCTCAGCCTTCAGTTACAATAAATTAACACCACTGAGATTTAATTCAACACATAAACTTGTATCAATCACGTATGGGTACTCCGAGGAGAAGAGAGATGTGCTACCCCCTAAGGTCTACGAGCAGGGACTTGGTTTAAGTGTACAGACAGAAAATTAAAACCCGCGGTAATGAGGATGCAAGCTTTAAATCACAAGTGTATGACACCTTAGAAAAACTTTACATGGATAATCCCCCTATAAATTCTTTCATCTGCACAGAAAATAAACACAGCCACAATATTCTCAACTGTAGATCGCACCTATTTATCACGGGTAGAAGGATCTCAAAAGCACATATCTATATCCCAGTGCCTCTGCTTATGGCTTTGGGGCTTGGCCTACTTCTTTTCCTATTTTAAGGCTCAAGGTGTGATCCTGGATCCCCTAACTACGTCACTCAGTGAAACTGCTCACGGATGTACCTTCCTCAGCCACAGCAGTTTATGGAGGTGGGTCGTTTCAATCAGTAAGTTCAGAAATCATCATTCCTCATCAAACATAAAGCAGCGTTAAACTGATTGCTGGAAACCTTTAGGTCCCCATTGTTTAAATCTGTCAGATGACTGCTATGTATATCAGACATCCATTTTCAGGATCAAACTTTAAATTATCAAGTTATTAGAACAGATTCTCTCAAATGTGTGTGTCCTGCACTGTGACCCAGGTAGGCTGGTACCTATTAATTTCGTTTAAGGACCCCCGGTATGGATCTTTAAATCCACTCTGTGGGTCTCCTGGGTTTCTTATTTAAGCCATCGAAACAAAAAAAAGGGTGTGGGAGGCTGATATGTCCAACAAACATAAACAGGAAGTCGCTAACGTTATTTAAACAACTACAAAATGATTTTGCTGTGGGTAACTTTGGTTTTCCTTGCAGCAGAAGATATTTAAACCCATATTTACTAATCTGTTCCTGAGTAGAAGCTTAGCAAGTATGAATTAAACACAATGCTGGCAATATTTCTTCAGCCCTTTCTTAATCTGTATATTTACAAGAAAATAATTTTCAACATTTTGATTAAATAATGCTGACTACTTTGGTAGGTTTGCCATGCAGCCAAACACCTCCTACTTCATCTATGCTTTCATTAAGACTGAACCGATAAAAAGATCTGAAAGGCAAACTTTCATTAAAAAAAAGTCCCTACCCTTTGAAGATACATGCTCATGCAATATGAGCCAAGCTTTCTTCCTCGTGAAAGTTTGGAGGTTTTGCCATTCAGTTCTTCAGGGTAAATCCCAGCTCACATAAAGCATCGATCGGTTCAGAGTAATATTGGAGCGTGTCACCCATCCACTCAAGGACACTTGCAGAGGACCATGCAGCCCTAGGGTTGTGACACAGAGCAAGAAAGGGCCATCCCAGACAAAGCATCCTGATTCCTTTCTCTGCTCAAAGATTTTCAAGGTGGCATCAAGGATCAGGTTCAAAAAAATTTTTAGGCATCTCAATCTCTTTAAAATCTGGCCTGTAGCCTTTCATCACCCGTTCACCTGCCTGTGATGGATCATTGGCAATATTTCTCTAGCCAGCTCCCAGCATCAACAACGAAAAATTTTAAGGTATTTTTAGTGCTAAAATAATAAACAGGTGAAGCTCATGCAAATATGTGAGTTTTGCTAAAATCCTTCATTAAAGAACACAGAGATCTCATAGACTGGAATTAATAAACAGTTCCACTTAAGCATTTGAGCATTGCTGTTGAGAAGTGAACTCAGTGGAGTATGAAGAACTACTCATAGTATTAAACCAAAGTCCTGTCTAGGTGTTTCTTAGTCGCATCTGGCCCCGATTACAGGAACAAGAGTAATTTAAATGACTAAATCAGAGCTTGGATTTTTGGGCCTTAATACCTATATATTATCCATTGGTGTAAATACTTTCCAAAAGTTTCTCTTAGATTACTTCTCATACTTGGTTTCCCGTTGTTCCCATCACATGAAGAAAAACTGCACTGCAAGTTGTATTTTTCTGAAAAGAACTCTCTACTCACAAGTCTGACACCATTACTATATATAAGGCTCTCAGCTTATAAAGGGTAAAGTTTTGGTTTGATTAGTGTCTATAGGAAGAAATAATTGTTGATTAGAAGACACGACAGATAAATTATGAGCAGAGAAACAGAAGCCAAGAGAGACAGCATCATACAGACAGTGGCAGAGAAGGGAACAGCATCCAGATATTCCATTTTCTGTTCCAGAGCTCCATGCATTAAAATATTTTTGTTTCTAAACATGATAAATGCAAATGTACCTGCCTGTATATCTCCTAGACAAGAACCACCCTCAGAAAGGTATCTTGCTATTTATTCATCTTCGTAATACACAATGCATTTAAAGCATTTGATAAAAAATAATGTTAGCGATTATACTCTAAAGACGTAATTGTATGAAGCCATAATTGACAGTGATTTCTGTAGGAAACGTTTGCACCAAAAATACACACATTTAAATGTAATTGTTTAGTCATGCACTTAAACAAATCAGCTTCAGAAGGAGGTATTTTCCACTTTAAAGCAAATTATCAATAACAAGAGAACAAAATTAACGGCAGGTAGTGAAATGCCCTGTTGAAACTCACTGTTTTGAACAAATTCCCAGTCAGGAAGTAGTTCTTAAAATCCTTTAACAAATTTATTTTCTTAATAAAAGCTGATTTCAGAATTTCCTGAAACATTTTTCCCTTTCAAGTAAAATTTTTCAGAGTCTATTTTTGAGTTATCTTTTTTTTTCAGATAGTATTAGAAACTGGTCTGCAATTATTCTAATCGAGAGGCGCCAACGTTCTTATGAAAAAGAACAGGGTTTGCACCTTTTGCAAGACAATAGCTGGTCAGAAAAAGAAAAATAGCTGTTGTTACTTTCTTGTCTGCTCAGTTCTGGAACAGAAGGACTACCTTGGAGTAGAAGACTCACACTGAAAAACTCAGAGCTTGTGGAGTGCAAGGTAGAGCAGATACATCCTGAAGATCAAAGGGAGCTGGCAGTAAGGAGCACACCACAAGGCAAGTGTGGCTGTGTAAAATTTAATCAACCTAATAAACTACTTGAATGTGCTGGACTAAAAAACAATAGCCAAAGAAGAAGTTACTTAAGAAAAGTATTCAATGAGCAGAAGCTTCCCCAGCTGTACTGAAATATTTTCATCTTCCTTCTTCTTTCACGTACCATCTTCATCTTTGGAGACTGCAGTGATAAAGGTTCTGCCAGCTACCATCTAGGCCACCTGTTTGTCCGTGATCACCCTGTTTAGGTACTCAAACTCATTGTGGACATGCACTCAAAACTGTTACTGGCCCCTCTCCCACACATTTTTGCAATACAAACAATGAGCATCCTTATTTTCAACTACACAGCCTTCTCCTTATGAACCCTTTCCAATGCTGTCCAGGCCAATAAAGTAACTGCAAATGCTGCAGGACTAAATTCTGTACCTGGTAATATTTAGGAGGAGCCCTGGCAGCAGAAAATCTGTGATTTGCTTTCAATCATCTAGTCAGCACCTGGAGGCAAGAAGATAGTCTTTCTCCTCTCTATAATATTTGAAACACAGAATTAAGCAGCTTACAGCAGATTGCCTACTGGTTCTGGGAAGCGTTACTCAAAAGAGCTTGAGATAACAATTACCTAACACCACCTAAACTGTAGTTCAGACTGACACCACCAACCCACATGTAACACAGGAAACCAAATGGCCCTGTATGTACAATGAAACATTACGTTTCAGTGCCTGGTGTTTTGTCTTTAGAGCTAATTTGTTGCTCAATACTGCAATTATATGAGGTAAAACGATATGGGATGATTAGTACAGTAGAAAGAAAAAAAATGGGTTCATTGCTTAAGAAAAAAAAAAGACGGTAAAGAAAATAGATTTACAAAAAATAGAAAATTGATCTAAAGAAAACAGATCTATGGTATGTGGGAGATGAACTGGAAGTAAAAGATGAGGATTTCTTGAACAAAATAATTGTTCTGCATGGCAGACTAAGTAAATGCTGCAGATGCTGTAACAAAAGAAAAAATCGAGAAAAATGGTAAAAAATTATTATAAGACTTCAACACATAAAGTCTCCGTGTATCTGTAAGAATGCTATAAATAGTACATACATATTTAATGCTTTAAAAATTCATAATGTATTTGCAGCAAAGAACATCTATAACACATTCACAACCGCTGCAAATGTATTCCTTCATTTTAAGGGCAGTTCATTTCATTACCAATGGTAAGTGAACACAAAAGCCATTTGCAGTGAAATATGCAGGCTTAAAGTAGAGCAAATCCATTTGTGGTGGTTGCTGATGTATTACAAATTTCGGTGCCATAAACACTTCATGAATCATCTTCCAAAAAATTCTGCAGTTGGTTTATACTTTAGTAATAGTCCATTGGCAGTTAACCCTGCTGACATTCCCAGGTTGGGGATGATTTGGATGATCTGGAGAAAGACAGTATCTCGTTTCTTGAAATACACCACAAAACACAGAAATCCTGCCATGAGACAGAAACTTAAGGAACTGGACAAACCAACTTCCACACACAAAATGTGAAAAGAAGACAGAAACATAGAATAGCTTGGGTTTGAAGGGGCATCAAGGATTATCCAGTTCCAACCCCCTGCCATGGGCAGGGACACCTCCCACTGGATCAGCCCCATCCAACCTGGCCTTGAACACCTCCAGGGATGGGGCAGCCACCACTGCTCTGGGCAACCTGGGCTGGTGTCTCACCACTCTCATTGTGAAGAAATTCTTCCTTACGTCTAGTCTAAATCTGCCCCTCTCCAGTTTATTCCCATTATTACCCAAACCTATCGTTCTGTACAGGTACCATTCTGATGGTGTTGGTGTTTTTTAGTTTAACCTCAGATTTCTTAAGCACTTTTTAATTCTTGATAATTGACAGCATCTGGAGCCTTGTTTTCTGGATGATGTGTTGAACAGGGTTGAGTAAGGACACTTATGATAGCTGTGGAGGTTTGGTTACATTGGATGTGTCTTGTGCTTTGTAAAGAAAGAATTATTTGCTGCGTATCAAATACTGGAGTCCAGAGAGTTTAATATTTTTGTCTTGATGTCATAAGGCAGCGGTAAGCTACCATTGCTCCGCTACTGTTGTTATATTTTTGTTTATACAGTTATAACTTAGGAAAATAATTCTAGGATATTTGACCGAAATGTTTAAGTTATTGTTACATGTAGGTTTCAGATTTTGGTCCCAAGGAAGAAAATTAACTATACTGTCACATAGATTTAACCTCTACTTAATTAGAAATTTATAGTTATTTTAGTGGCATGTTTAAGCAGAAAGATAATACTTCTACTTTTAATGCCCCAATAGCATTATCTTCATGTACTTATATCTTAATAACTATAAATTAGAGCATTTCCAACTTATTTGTCTGTGATAAAATGTTAATCCATTTCATTTTTCTCTCCCCTGACTTTGATTTATGGCATATGTAAAATTTCTCTTAAGAAATGTTTCGCATATACAGCTTCATGCCCAACTCATCAGCATCTACCAATTTTTATCTCTGTGCTTTATCTCCAAGTTATTTTGAGAGCACCTTGGGACTGGAGACTGTTCAGATAGGGCTGATATTGCTTTATATGTGGAAAAAGGGTTGAGCTGGTTTAACTGACCTTTGCTTGCAGGAAAGTTACAGGTCTGCCTATTGTCTTTTTGTTGTCCTACGTGGCTGGATTGGTACACAGATTAAACATTATCAGGTTCCGAGCTTCCCTTTTTATTTTTATTTCCATTTATATTTACGCAGGCCTGTGTGAACCATGCTGTTACTGGTCCGAGGAGTACAGTCTTCCTTCTTTTTAAGCAAATACTCCAGACGCCATAGAAAGGCTTTGTTGTTTCCATTATATATATGGGTACCTTGACAGACTAGGGGGTATCCTCATCTTTTCAATTCTTAGGTAGCAATTCATGGGGAAAGTATCTGAACTGGAGAGTCCAGTTAATCAATTTAAGAAGATATTCAGGGTATCTTTGGTTCTGTAATATGTCATGTTTAATACTTGCATTGCTAAAGCAGGATTCAGAGTGACTGAAGGACCGACAGATTTTATGGTTTCTTAAAGTGCAAGTTCTTACAATTATGTCATAATTAGTGAACTCTTTAATATACAATGAGGTGTACAGGTTTGGAATTCCTTTTCTATCCTTGCAGATTATGCACTTTAGTCTTTGTAGAGCTGTCTGAACAAATTGGCATCTACAACATCTTCAGAATGTATTAACAGTTTCATCACAACCTCTAACTTTTCACCCTACATTTGGGGAGCTGTTTGACACCTGCGTGTACATATATGCAAAACTTCTAATTCTTACATAAAAAAAAAAAATCTGATTGGAATACTTACACTCAAATACAGAATTTAAAAAAAAAAATATTTTGTGAAAACTACTTGATTCCCAATGCTTTAAACCATGAGTTTCTAGCTAGCCTTTGTAGCTCATAAATTACTGGATTTTAAAAGTCTCACCTGCCCCTCAGCCTAACAGTATGGTTTTGGTATTACTCCAGATAGCAAATTTGATTTGAAGATAGCAAATCCTGAAGCATGGGTGAATGTAATTGACAGCCACTTGCCTAACATCCCACTTGATTCTGTGTTTGACAGCAGGGAAAGGATTTAAAATAATTTGATCTACAATAAATATGAATAAGCTATTGTATAGCCAAGAGAAAGAAATTCCCTGGAAATAATAAAATATTTTCCAAAACATTTAGCTGTGGATCCATATTGCTTTAAGCAGAGAATCAAGCTGAAAAGTAGCCCATTGTAAATAACAGAGGAAAAACCTGCAGAGGTGCATTCACTCACTTTAAAGGGTAGAAAGTCCGAGAAAATCCAAGAGATGCAAAAGTCTGATCAGCCACAATCTTTGGCTACACGCCTTTGGGAACTACAGTTATAGAAACAGGTAATTTCTTTCTAGTATTTTTATCGCTAATGTATTCACATCTCTGCTCTCATATGTTGAATATATATTATATTCACAGAAATGAATTGAAATTTACTATTTCCTGGATTATCTTATTCCAGTTAAATCCTTGATTCATAAAGCAATTGCTGAAGATAAATAGAAGTTCATGAATTGTTCATAAACTGCAAAAATTCAGAAGTTAGAGATGAAAAATGTCAGACACACAACACTTCATCCATAGGCCACAAATTCAAGTCCAGGTTTGAGATCAGCAGAGACCAAGATGCATTTTAATCTTATCAGCTGAAGGCTTTCTGGTAGCATTTGTGAACTCAGTTTACACCCTCAGTTCCATCTTTACAGGATAAGTGGCCACATAAATAATTCACTGAAACTGTGGAACTTGTCAGAAACAAGAAGTTGTGAAATGTAAAGTCTCCTTCATCCATCCAACTGTATTATAAACAGCACATATGAGCTAATTTTCTAACCTTTTACTAAGCTTTATGTGAAAATAGACGCATAGGAGTTCTTGCCCATTTTTAATAAAAGAAAGCTGCTCAAATATCAATTCTTTCTAATAATATACTCCTCTTGAAATACCACCTCTGAGGTTTTTAGGTTCTTTATTGCAAAATTATTAGGAAAACCTTCTCACCAGGGACCTTTGGCTACGCAACTGTTAAACTGCTTCTCCTTAACCGAATAATTTCTACCTTCTGTTGCTACATGGGAGTACTTTAGAGTCAGACTGACTTGAAAGAAAGCACAGAAGGGCACAGGGGGACATGCCACTATTTACTTTAGTTTTTTCATGTTTCTTGTATTATGGGTTAGATTAATAGGATTTTTAACTGAATGTGATAATGTGTGGCACCTTAAGCATTTTTTAATACACATGAGAGAAAAGACACAGAAATTGATCCCGAGGTGGTAGTCAGCTTTGCTAAAGTGGTTTCATGCATTGTGGAACAGCATTCTTAAAGTGGTTCCATAACACTTGAACCAATTGATCTCAGAATTTCAGCATTAATGACTGTTAACTTATGATGTTATGAAGGAGAACTTGCCAGCATTGTTTGAGATGAAGAGATGCTGAATGCCACTAGTGCTCGATCAGTCTGTACTAAAAATTAAGTGTATGTGGATAGTCAGTAGGTTTATTTCTATAACTGCATCTATGGAGCCAGAGTTTTAAATAAATCAGATTTTTATAAGAATTTATGCAAATTGAAATACTTTGCCTATGCTCAATCTGTCACAAGAATTTTCCTGAGAAAGTGTTAGAAAGTAGGCATTTATTTTTTGCTTACGAGGTTGATAGTGTCATCGCCTTGAAATCTTAATCAAAATACATGTAGGATTCATACTTATGGACCAGTTTGTACCTGCACAGGACAGCACTGGAGAACTGTGTCCGGTGCCCTCCATTTATAACCATTCACCACAATACATTCATATTTTTAGAAGTTAATAATTCCAGCTGACTTACTCTTCTACTGCAAGTCAAAATTTAGCCTACTGGTAGCCTACAGGCTGTCCAGATGCAGATGAGTCAGGAAGGAACCTAAGAATTGTCCCCGTGCTAAATGTTTGCAATAAAATAAACCCAACAGCACTCCTTAGAACACTTGAGGTTAAAAAAGGAGTCAACACACAGCATGCAATATCAGGCAATATTATACAGCCATAGCTATTTCAGCTATACCTGTCTTAATAAACAATACTTTTTGGTAAGAATTGTGTTGAATTAATCAACTGGAAGTGATTATAGTCATACAGCAGCAGCATCACACACTTCAGTACTCTGATACATGCCAAAGATTTTGTAAAAGGTATTTACAGCCAGCCAATGAATCTAGAAAATATCCCATCAACACACAGAAAAACAAGATGCTTAATATGGTTTTACAAATCACCTTTCGAATTGATCTTATGCAAATAAAGACTTCACGGTGATTGCAGAACTGCTTTAAATATTGTTAAGGATTAAGCAATTATGGGTTTTCTACAATAAAGTCAATAAAAGAATAATATTCTCTTTTCCGTTCTAGTACATAAATCTAATTATGAGTTAAAGTGCTAATAAAACTATAGTAGTTTTATGCTGAGAACAAGACAGTTTGTTACAGGTCAACTAAAACTCTGCGTGACAATGTCAGCGAGAGTTCAACCAAGCACCCACTACTTCAGAAAAACCTTTTAGGTTACAGTTTATTCCTTGAGGACAGAATGAACTCTTACATGGCAGTAAGAGTTCGGCTTCCAAGGGGCTTCATCTTTTCCAAGTGAGAGTTAGGATCCTTAAACTGCTTGAAATTGTATAGATTTTACAGAAAAAGTTGTGTGATTAACCTTTAACAGACTCTGGAAGGTTTTTCAATAATTGTGAGGGGCCACTACTAATTTTTGTTATTAACCTCGTTTGATGGAAAGATAATTTGTTTCTCCATTAATGTTAATCTCTTTAAAATATTTCTAGTGGTTCTCCAATTAATCCATGCCCTTTATTTGATTGCAGGGAGGCTAACTGCAGAGCAAGATAATGCTTTTTAGAAGTATGTGGGGTGGAAAAAAGGGACCTAACTTTAAAAAGAAGGCTTTCTTGAAGGAGAAGCATTTCACAGTTTTTGTTTCCCAGGCCTGAAAAGTGAGACTATCATCCATATGAAAGGATTCCTAGGATAAATGATGCCAGCAGCATATAAAGCTCAGACTTACATTGTATTCTTACACCAAATCGAGTTAAAATCCTTCTGTACAATTAAAAAAGACAAAAGAATTAATGGGCAGATATTTTCCTTGTAACTGGTGAGAAACAGATATCCGTAACATGATTTCTCTTTCCTTCTTCATACAATACTGGGCTTGCACTTCTGTAACAGTAATGGGAAACCTGCACTTAGTGGAACTTGGTAAATATGGAAACATGATGGTGTAAACGTCTAGTTTAGTTAATAAAACAGATGTAGCACATCTGAACTCAGTGGCAACAAAAACAAAGACCTTTTGCAAGGACAATTCGTTTCTGCAGCATAGAGGGAGTTTGTGTCTGCTTCATTTTAAGCTCAGCAGTAGAAACATCGATTTAATTAAGTAGAAAACAAAGGAAAAGGCACGGAAATTGATTTGGGATGTAAACAGCACACATTTTTGGTGAGATTTTTTCCCCTGAATTGCTAATTAACAAGCCAGTTAGTGCTGCCATATAAGTAGTAGTAGTTCCCATATTAACAGAGAAAACCAGAAGACTCCCTATATCTAATACTTGCTATTACTGCTTCCAGAACGTGCAGGCAATCCATAGCGGAAAATTTCCTGGCTGTATCCTCATGCCTCTTGTCACAGCGGTGAAGACTGGTGGTGCAAGGCCTGATCTTGCATTGCTGTATGCTGTACGCAGTTCATAGAATCACCATAGAATCACCAGGTTGGAAAAGACCTCTTGGATCATCGAGTCCAACAGTTATCTCCTTGTGCCCCAAAGTGGTTGCATAAAGTGTATGAAATGCAAGGCAGAATAGCCATGTTTTATTCAAGCTTTTTTTTAAACCTTACATTGGCATAAAGGGTTAAGTAAAGTGAAAGGAAAAGAGCAAATCAGACCCCAAAAGCTTTTCTAATGACCTGTCCTCACAAATGCCACCCCTGCAGCCCCTCAGCAACCAGACCCTTGACACATCCAATAAAATCCAATAAAGTGGAGCAGTCCGTTAGGAAACTTTTTGTGGACTGATGACACACAGGTCGTTTTTGATGTAAATTTTGCCAACTAGCTAAAATGAAGATGGTAAAGTAATTCTTTATAGACATTTACAGCACTATGTACAGCATCCACCGTGTTTACTGCCCATAGTTGAACTTTTTCTGTCACCCAGTAGGGATAAACAATACATCTGATTGCATATGGTTGGACTCGATGACCCAGTGCGTCCCTTCCAACCATAGTGATTCTATGATTCTATGATCTTTGCACTTATTTGCCTTTCATCTCTGTCGCGCGGCTATAACTAACCATGGGACATGGTCCCTTCTTTCACCTTTCTGTTGACTAGAACCATGCACAGGGAAACTGAGCATGGCTCACTATGTAAAGCTAGCTGTCTTTTGAAGAATATTCTGCCCTGATTCTGTACTCAGCCACAATACTAAATCCATGTTTGAAAGATGCATTTGACTGCATACCAAAAAAGTACAATGAATTTCATGACAATTATCCTTTATCTGTTAGAATTAAAGATCTATGCAAATTTTCCAGTGAGGTGTAATTCTTCCACAACACTGACAAAATCACTCCCCTATACCCTTTTCTTGATTTCACATCTTTTAGTGTCTTAAATATGAAATTCTTGCACTCATCCTCCATTTGTCCCTGCTGTCTTTCTTTATGTACATATTTCCTCATTTTCATAATAGTAGCTTTGTTTCCTTGTACTCTACTCTATTTTACATCTATCTTTCCACTGGACAACCTCTTACAAATTCATTGCCAAGAGTGAAAGCTCCACCATTTTAGCACTCCTGCGTAGCAAAAGGAACAAGAAGTTTTGAAGAGGTCCTATGATTTATGTACTGTCTTTGAGCATTCTTCACCTTCTCTAAAGAGTCAGAAAATAATGAGGTGATGAAAAGTTTGTGAACCAGGATGTGAAAGGCCATGCGCCAAGACATCACAGTATAGTAATCCACTCACAAATCCTCTTTGTATTCCAGGTTCAATCAAAGTATTCCAAGGGTTTTAACCAAAGGGTCACAATAGAAGACTGGGCTTTACTACAGTAAATAAACTAGAAACTGATAAAAATACGTTAAACTTTATTTTTGTTACTATTAGTAGATATTGTTCATTTCTACAGTGTAAAATTATATAAACCTCATGAACCACGTGATTACCATTACTATAAGAATTTTGTTGTCATAAACTTTTCCAAACAAGGCTCAGAAGTACCATAAATCCATCTAAAATGGATAGTAAGCCTATGTAACAGTCCTGGAGGTGAAGAAGAACACAATCTGCTTTACAAACCTTTGAGGGAGAAGATTAAATGAAGAAACAGGTGCAACTTGTTCTCTAATGGCTACCAGGACTTCGCCAAGATCAGCTTGGCTCTTTCGTGGCACACCAGCTTGGCCAACAGGCTCAGCTCGGCCTCGACGTGGGGCTGCTGGAGCCACCCAGAATCGGCTGGGAGATTGTTCTTAGTCTTTCTATAGGTGTAGATTGAAAACTACCTTCAATGTGTCAAATTAACAAACAATAAAAATGCCCTCAGAGACTTAAGAGAGTAATGCAAAGGAGAAATTTGCTGTTTTTAATCAAAAGCGCAATAATGTGTAAAACTGAATTTGCATATTATTTTTTGAAAGCTTTCTAAATAAAAGCAATGAGCTACTCATTTGGAAACCACCAACACTAAAAACACAACAAGTACTAAAACCTGCTATTATAGAGCTTCAAATTTTTATCTTCACCAGATTTAAAATGACCAATCATCACAGAAGTGTTCATTCCTAAAGTATTGTTATTCACCAACTTTTTTGCTTCACGAAATTTGAATTCAGAGAAGATTGTGGCTGCTGCACCTGCTAGGACAGACCAGGTTGCTTACAGCCGTGACTGTGCCCTCCTAGCCAGTTTATATTATTATAACCTCATCATGCTGTCAGAGAATTCCTATCTTATTTATACAGCTGTAGGAAAATCAAGCCAGAGGAGTTCTGAGAAACCATCAAACTGTAAACCATTCTAAAGTAATAAAATAAGAAGATCAGAATACTAAAATGCGTAGACATACATCTGCTCATTAATAGTTTACAACTCCAGAAAGGTTTGCATTCATGAGATGCAACGAACAAAACCACTACAAATTTCAAAGGAATTTAAAATTATTTTACTGCAGCATGTTAATAATAGAAAGACTATTCTTTGGAAGTAATAGAGCAGAAAAATAAGGCTAGATCTTGTCTCAGGTCATATAAACCATCATTTAGAGACTACCAGTGTGTTTTGGTTGTTAGAAGCAGTGACACAAAACTAATTTATGGTGACCAGGCAGAAGGCATCCAGCTGGAGACATCGTCTCCAATGATCAATGACAAAAGAGTCACCTCAGTTGGATTTTCACTGCAAACTAAACCAGCTTCAGTACACGCTGCTTACCCACTCACTCCTCTGCTGAAAAAAGAGAAAGGTTTAGGAAATTAATTAAGCCTGAAATTATGGAGCATCACTGAGTATTTGCCTTTGAAGCAAGAGCTTTTGATTGAAAGGTGGGCTCGTAATTTACCCAGTGGCTACAGGCACATACATTTTTCAGTGTTCCAGGTGACAGTATCACATATACATGCAACTCCTCTATTTTCATTTAAAGCAAAAATTATATGAAGCTGAGGCAGGCATTTGGAGAAAAAATAACCACGACAATGAGCAGTGTTTACCAGTTATGTGACTGCACAATTCTTTACTATATGGAGCTCCAGATGATTCCCTAAACTGGCTTCTGTCTTAAAACAGAGTAACATGGAATTTTGGAAAAGCTATAGGAGTAAATAAACACTATCGCTTTCATCTAGAACTTTGAACTGCTTTTGATAATCAGTCTGGTGACAATCACATAAAGTAGATAAAAATCACTTCCGATTTTGAAATCACTATCTACATAAATATAACTTTTCTTTGGTGTGAGAGTCTTTTACACAAAATTTTTGAATTCGTGCATGTTGGCCCAGCAGATTGGAGAAACTGCTTACACTCCACATTTAAATTTGGAATTATTTTTTCAGACAGAATAAAACAATAGCACTTGCACAGCTTTAAAAGCATGCTATCCAAAATTCTTTGGATAAAGGACAAAGACACTGTGATCACGTACTATTTTCATGACACTACAGTAACTTTACCCTTAGTAACGAAGCAAACAAAAAAACAGCATGTGTAATTTGGAAAACTTAATGCACTGTATGGCTCCAGCTCATAGTATATTTGTACTGCAAGAAGGTAAGTAGGTTGTTTCATTAGTGTTTGCATGAAAAAGTAATTTATTGCAAATGCCAGTAGAAAATATAATGAAAAAGAATGCACGTGTAGTTAGTACCGTCCGCATTATGCTGAAATAAGCCCAAAACATCTTTTTGTTTCAGTTAACACCTGTTCTATTAGATACTTCCAGAGGTTTCAGTAAAGGATATATTTTCTTATGTTGTGGAAAAGTTGTATCACTGTATTCCTCTCCTCACAATTCCATAGTAGTTTTAGCTACACGTTTATGGCTGTAGTACACGTGATAAGGCACACTCTCAACATCACTAAATAACTCTTCTTAATTTCCTCAGGAGAAAGAAATCTCCAGTAAAGTCTCCAAGTTATTTCATCATTTAAAACACGGCATGAGTCACAACAAGATCTTGCTGTAGAAAACAGTAAGTACCACAGATTATAATATTTAGCCTAGAATGAAAATCAAGTCATTGACGTAGTGGAATTCCATGAGAAAATTCTGAACCACTATCAACATCATTAGCTTTCTTAACTAATTATGAAGTTATAATCACTTTAGTACCTAGCCTTAGTTCTTCTAAGTCTCTTAGAGTCATAATATGACCTGAAATCAGTACCGAAGTAGAACCTGCCACTGCAAGCCACATATAATTCCCTGTTTTCTTACCTCTAACATTTTCCAACAAGAAGATGGCACCTTCGACAGCCTCTAAAATTAGGAACTTTCATTCAACCTTTCCAATTAAGCTAGTTTATACTACTATAATATATCCTTCAACACAAAATAAAAACCAATTTAAAGAAGTTTCAAATGAGCTGTTACCTTTGCATATATGCAGAACTAACTACAGGTCTAAGATTCCTGAATATTAAAGACAGTGATTTTCTAGTCTACAGTACAGGCAGCAAGTATGATTAAATAGAAATATTCAGATCAGGTTTTTAAGTAATGAATACATTTGAGAAAGAAATAGAAGTTGTTCTTAAAAAATGAAAGAGCCATACTAGCAAACATCCTTCTGGTACTCAGTTCTCATTATATTCTGCTGCTGCTTAGCTCAGTAAAATGAGGCTTGCATCGCTTGCAATAATACTTGTAAAGCAAGACCAATACAGAAGTTTTGTCATCTATTTCAGTGAATTAAGACTGCTAGACTGTGTTTCATGGAAAAAATCTTTACCACATTAAAGGTGTTCTTCTTGGCCTTCAGCTTCACGCCACGAGCCCATGATGATGCTTCTTGTGTAGGAAAATACAACTGAAATGAACAACAGAACATTTCACAGGAAAATGAGGAGCAAAGGGAAATATTTGCTCATCTCAGGAAAGTGGATAAAACCCAACTGGTAAGGCCACGTAGAGTCCATGTCTGCAAAGGCAACTGCACTTTGTTGTGCATAGAAAAGTTCTCGAAAGGTTGGGAAGCCACGAAGGGAAGGAGATAAAAAATATGTTTTCTCTAAAAGCCCACACTATCTTTGGCAGTTCCTAGAAATAAGAGATAACAAAATTCATGTTATCTGTAGATGGTTTTATTTGTCTGGGTATCCAGCCCAGCCTAAGTGGGTTGTTCAGAGAGCAAGAGACTAGGTGAGAGAGGGAGCTACCTGCTGGACCTGATGCTAAGAAATGGAACTTCTCAAAGGAAGAGTTACTTCTTTTTAAGCAATAATTTCTGAGTACTATCTAGTAGTTTCTATAGACAGGGATTAAAGCAGAGTGAATCCAGAGCACCACAATATCTAAGTAACAACGTATATTAGTAGTTTTATCAGTAATGGGCTACACCTTGAGCTGTACCACGAAGATCACAGCATCACTTTCTCCTAAACTTCCCTCATAAACTTTAACACATAGGAATCCTACATTATGAGCTTCCCATTAATTCTTGTTTAATATGGAAGCAGTAACAAGTTTTAGCTAGCATTGCTCCAGAAATGAATTATATATTTCCACTGAGGAAATAAATAAATAGATTTTTTTTAAAAAAGCCAGCAGTGGAAGCGTGAGGAAGTGACCCCTACAGTAACGCTGTGCCTTCTGCCTGATTTCCACCCATAACATTCTTACAAAAGCATAGGCATGAAGTGCAGCGAAAATGTCATGCTCGCATTGATGAGATTAATGGACTATTATCTCACTTCCAAGACTATTTAGAACTGATTTTATGGCCTCTTTCCTCTGAAGGGTTTCAAATTCTGATTAAAGAAAGGCCCTGGCAATAAACCCTGTGCCTAAACTTTGCCAGCTTTGGGTTGTGTTTTCTTACAAGCTTTTTGTGGGAATCATACTCACATTTAACTAAAACAGTAGCACAAGCAAGCAAATATTTACAAATACCAGTGAGAATTTATCCTAAAGAAGGGAAAATAACTGATGACATAATTCTTTCCTCATTGTCATATGAATTTTCTGACAATATATTTGCACTATACAGAGGAGAGACTGAGGACCTGAGTCAACAGCAGAGGTACCACACCTTATTATGTTAACTTGTCAAAGTAAACACCATATTTTTGCAGCATTCTTTTTTTTTTTTCCTTTTGCAATATTAGGCTCTGAGGAACATAGCAGCAAGGAGCCTGGTGCTGATGATGTACTGCAGTAGTACATGATCAGAAATGTTGCTTTAAAAATATGTTTCAAGGATAAAGTGCTTTAATGATACATTCCTCAAATTCAGCACCAGCAGAAATTCCATAAAAGATAACAGTAAAGAGACTGCACGTTCTACACTGACTTGATAGTGATACTCCCATATGGCAGTGGTAAAGCAGAGAACAATCTTTGACTCTTTCGATACAAAAATACTATAAAATGAACAAATAAATAGAAAAAATATAGCATCGATGTTACCATAATTTGTCTTCACTGAAATAAGCTGAAGGTTCTTCTCATTGTACACACACTATTTTAGGTTTATTACTGGGTTTGAGTGATTACCTTCTCCATGTATAAAAGCATATTAGAAATGCTTCTAAACATGCCAATTATTCTATTATTTAGCATACAATCACAATCGGTTTTCAAAGTAATATGGAAAGAAGCCTAAAACAACAGCTATGATAATCTCTCATAATTATACATGGTCAAGAGGATATACTAATATAACTCTCTATACAGAAAGCAGGTTTTTACAACCATTTTGCAGGAAGCTGCTTCTAGACAAATATTGGATTTAGGAACAAAAGTTGAAATAGAAACGTGCGGCTGTTATTTTGCATTTTGTGCAGGGGATTTCACACCTTATCACACTAGTTTCAGATACAAGTTATACCTTAGGGTTCTGAACCCAGACCTAGTCTGTTAGATAAACCGGGGCTGTTTAGCTATTGCTCTGTAGACTCAGCTGACATTAACACCCACACGCTACCCAACTATGCTGCATGCTGTAATTAAATACCTAAGGTGAAACTTGCTTTGCATCTATGAAGGAAGCTATATTTGATGACTCAGTATGTTCCAGCAATTGAAGCTTGCAAGCTACAAATTCCCCAGTCATCTCACACTTCCAGCTGAATCGCAGGCCTGCAGAGAGGTCGTTTCATAAACACATCTAATAGGATTCTGTTCAATATGCCAGGCAAATTGAAGGTAGACAAGTATATTCAGAACAGGCATTTGAAATTAATTTCACATATGAAATCAATCTAACAACCTAAAAAAAAAAAAAAAATAATACATTTGGTGACTCATCTGAATGTCAGAACACCGAGAACCAAGGGAGGGAGAGAGACTGGAATAACTAAGTCCTGAGAAGTGCGTGACACGTGAGTACAAACAGCTAAAGGAACGTTCCTATCCCTCTGTTCGCAAAGGACCAGCAGGAAGGAACAAGCAAACAAACCAAAATAATAAAGACTCAAGAATCCAGAAGGATGCCTGGGAAGGGGGAAGAAATAAAAACAGCATCTCAAAGTCTTTGTGGGAAAGCTTAAAATATGCCATCATCATCTGCCGTACTTTCCCCAGTCAAAAACAAAAAGATGTTTCTAAGATATTAATTCAAATATAGTACAGTATCCTGACATTAAATAGCATTGTGGTTTAGATTCTTCTCAGAGGACTGTTCCTGAGATAGTCTTCCTCTAATACACTCGCTGTCCATATAGAGATCACATGTTCCTATCATTAAACCGCAAAAATGAAGCTTTAAAACCAAGCCTACCTAGAAGGACTCGCTGGCAAGAAAACAACAGGAAAAAAATATTTTCCCCCCTGGTCAGGGGAAAAATGCCTCCTTCATGAGCACAGAGAATGATCAACAACATGGGCATGGATTTTCAAAGGTCTAGCTTTACTCAAACTCCAGGGATGTCAAATAGTCCTTAGGGATGAAAAATATAGTACCCTTGCTAAATTTTGAACATTGAGCCTTGAATCCTCCTCCTGTACTCAGAAAAGCTGTGTCCTTTAAAAAGGTGAAACACTCATCATTTTTTCAGTCTTTGTTTTGACAGAATTATGAGCCCATTAATTGCAAAGAAAATAACTGAACATAAAAAAGTCTGCAAACTTTTAGCTGAAAACTGTTGTGCTAACTAAGCCGAGCTCTGATTGTACCTTAAGCTTACGTATTTTCTTTCTGATTTAAAAGAAGCAAAGCTAAGAATTACATAGCAAAGTCAACAACAAAAGAACAATGAATACATACACGTAAACACCTATCCATGTACTGGCAACAAAAGGAAAACATTTCCAGTTCCTAGATGTGACGGGTTCACCTTGTCTGGCTGTCTGATGTCCACTCAGATGCTCTCTCCCTCCCTCTGGACAAAGGGAGAAAAGATGGAAAAGCTCATGGGTCAAGATTAAGACAGCGAGACTGTTTACCAATTACTGCCATGGGCAAAATCGCCTTGTCTTGGGGAAAATTAATTTAGTAGTCAATTAAAAGTATATTTGAATGGTAAAAAAAACAGACAAAAGCTAAAGCACCTTCCCACCACTCCACCCTTTTTTTTTCTCTTCAAGCTCAACTGCAGTCCTTCATTCCCAACTCCTCAATCTCCTCGTCCCAGGAGTGGCACCGAGGGGATGGGCAATCTGGGGTTATGGTCAGCCCATAACAGCTCCTCTCTGCCGCTCCTTCCTCCTCACACTCTTCCCCCTGCGCTGCCCTGGTCTCCCCGGGGGCCGCAGGGCACTTCTCCCACCCTCCTCCTGCCCTCACTCGGGTACTCGCAGGGCTTGTTCTCGCGCTGTCCCCTCACTCCCTGCCGCCTGGGCAGGGATTTGCCTTTCCATAGACACATTTTCCTAGAGGTGCCACCAGGCTCGCTGAGGGGCTCAGCTGTCTGCTGTGGTGTGGCCATGGTGTTAATTTTCTCCATAGCAGCCCCTGTGGTGCTGATTTGGATTTGCGACCAAAATAGAATTGATAACAGAGGGATGTATTATTAGCTAGGACTGAACACAGCCCCGAGGTCTTCTCTGCTTTGCAGGCTGCCCCACCAACGAGAGGGCTGAGGCTCCCAACGAGAAGCTGGGAGGGGACGCAGCAGGGACCGCTGGCCCCGACTGACCAGAGGGATATTCCAGACCATTTGATTTCATGATCAGCAATAAAGGCTGCAAGAAAGACAGAGGAAGGGGCAATAGTAAGAGTTAACGGCATCTGTCATCCCACGTAAGCTTTATGAGTGGTGAATCCCTGCTTTCCAGGAAGTGGCAAAACATCTGCCTGATAATGGGAATCCCTTATTTTACTTTGCTTGCAAGTGCCACTTTGCTCATTAAACCGACTTTACCCCAAGTCAGGAGGTTTTCTCACTGTTGCTCTTCCAGTTCTCTCCCCACCCCACTGGGGATGAGTGAGTGAGCAGCTAGGTGGGGTTCAGAAGCCAGCTGGGTTCTACCCACCACACCACCTTTCCGTCTCAAGATGACTTCACAGAATCATAGAATCACCAGGTTGGAAAGGACCCACTGGATCATCGAGTCCAACCATTCCTAACGCTCCCTAAACCATGGCCCTCAGCACCTCATCCACCCGCTCCTTAAACACCTTCAGGGAAGGCGACTCAACCCCCTCCCTGGGCAGCCTCTGCCAGTGCCCAGTGACCCTTTCCATTAATTTTTTTTCCTGATGTCCAGTCTGACCCTCCCCTGGCAGAGCTTGAGACTTCCTATGAGACAGATTTTTCCTCCAGTACCCTGACGCCTTATCTCCTCCCATCTAGATAACATTTTGGGTTTTTTGACTCCACGAACTTCTGAAAGATAGGAAAGTCATCACTACTAGCTCAAACGCAGGCTGCCTTGCACACCTTCGCCACCAATTCATGCACTTTTTGGGGTTTTTTTAATACTGTCAAAACAAAATCTCCGTGAAGCCATTTATTTTGGCCATTCTTCCTCCTACCTTGCCCTGGCAGAGAGCTAATACACTTCCTTCTATCTTCAGCCACCACAGAGTGCATCTTTCTTACACTAAGGGACTCTTAGGGTGGCCTGGCAGAATCTGACCCTGTACAAGAACAGTATTCTCCAGAGAGTCCTTAAATTTACTTTATTTGTCTTTTATGCTTATTCAAGCAAACACAAAGGAACCACAGGGCAACGGTGAATTAGGACCTAGATTTTAATTCTTATTCTAGGTTCTTGATTGGTTTTATTCCACTAGAGGCAAGCTCTCAAGACATAAACAGAATTAAAAATGCATGGACCTAACTTAAAATGTAATATAATAAATGAAATGTGATACTCTTACTTAATAGGTTAAGCTATTGAAAGTTCAAAGGCATACTGTATTTCAATTATAAAATGAAACATCATTTTGTTCAAAGGAAAATCCCTTTTGGAGATTTTCTTTTACTATTTCACTATTTTTAACCCAAAACTCCAGGGGAGATACTACTGGATATCAAACCAACTTGGTTCAGCAAGCCAGGTTATCTAGATGATCCAACTTAATCTCTAGCTGATGAGGATATTTCTTTTAAAGACTATACAGTCTCCAATGATTTGCCTTGGTTTAATCTATTAAATAAAAAAAATTAGTACAGTGTATATCTTTATAGTTCTAAAACGCCTTAATTAAAAATGCTTTAAGAAACCCTCTTTCAATATTTAGGAAACGTACAAAACTTAAATGACTTGCTATAAAATGACTTGATCCAAGACTAGAAAACACAGTGGAAAAAAAACCCTACTTAACCAAGCTATAACATTCTCTAGAGCCCCCAACACAGCCATCGCAGGGATGTGCTCTCTCATAGCTTTTACTGTGGGTATCCTGAAGTCTGTTCTTTTTTATTGTGGGTATAATTCAGTGTTTGTCTATTTTTAAGAGCCCGTGGCACAGGTTACTGCTAATCTGCGTAGGCACTATAGTGTGCACAATCTCAGTTTACAGGTCATACAAGCACAGACAAACAAATCACTATGGTAAACAGTTTAGGTAGCATATTTTAGCCTTCCTTAAATATGTTATCGCAGAGGCGCCACCAGCATTGTTGATAAGCTCTGCTTTGGGCAGCAGTAGGTCCATTTTAAAGTCATCTCAAACTGGCTCTGCTCGACACAGGTTAAGCTCCTCATCTCTTCTCACAAAAAGCTCTCCCTGCAGCCCTGCCCTGCGCTACCAAAACCTTGCAAAGTAAGCCAAAAACACATGGATAGCACGTAAGGGAGAAAAAAATTACTGAGAAACTTAAAAGACCTCAATGAGGTTAAAAATAAATCTTTTTATCACATAAATCATCTACTATTTGCTGCTGTAACAGAATCAGCACTGCAAAAAGGCAGTTTCCACTGCTACCTTGAATGTTTCAAGCAATAAGGCATAAGAAAAAGCAAATACGGCTTTCACTCATACTCCATTCACCAGAAGATCTTAATCAGATTTGCTGCATAAAAAAGCTAATGCAAAAAAAAACCATCGAAAGGCCTAGAGGTAAATCACTGTACAGTTATGATGAGTCAAAATTGGACAGTATGTCAAAAAATATGTTTTTGCGATAAACTCTTCAGGCTTGACTCTCTAGGACTTACATGATAGAAAGCAGAAACATCTGGAGACAGCCAGTGAAATATTCCGTGTGCGCACAAACACTTTCTACTGCTTCTGTTTCCCTGATTCCTTATCGATTCCCTTGTCACTAACAAAAAGAAAAGAGCTTCCCTGAGAGGAGTTGGGTAGGAGACATCATATGTCCTATAGTCTGGAGAAAGCTGGAAGAATGTCCGTAGGGAGGAGATACAAGAGAGAGACAGGAGAGCAGCACTGCAGTTCATACGCTGTGGCTGTTCCACTTCTTTCCTCTTCCATTTCATAGGCGCAGGAGTAGAATGAGAACATAGAAAAGGAAAACTATTTGTGTACTGGGTGGATCTTATAATCTAATACATAAACGTACTTTCTATGACTGCATTTTCTCTTAAACTCTGATAAATAGTGTCACATACACTTAGATGATATTTTTGATAGATATGTCTACGTATTATTAACATGCACACACCAAAGCAGCTGTGAATTATAATCGGAGTATAAGAATGGTGTTGAATGGCTGCCAGTGAACAATTAAAAGCATTTTAGTTGACCAGGTTTGCAATTTAAATTCATTTGAAGACATTCCCACTGCATCCTCTTAAGTAATTAAAGTCGGTTGCAGATGTTCTCTTGGATATAAAGAGGACAAGCATTAGTGTTCTTGTCACCGTAAGAAGTTGTTTTACTGTGCTTACGCTATAAAAATTAATCGAACCAGGATTATTAGAGTTTGGTGGAATGTCAGACCTTAGACAATCATTCCTGTAAGTTACCCAGCTTGAAGGCAACTGAAAACTGCATAATTGTGCACGGATTAAATGTTGAATCATAGTAGTGGGGCGAACTTTTATTAGCAGCTACAGTATGAGCAGGAGTGGAAGAATCCCTTTATCAGAAAAACAGAAATTGGTTTCAAGAGATTATTTTTATAGCTTATCTTAAAAAAAAAAGGAAAAAGAAAAAGTGAAAGCTGAAACACAATTGGTGGTGCTGTCTTGAGCAACCAGCAGTGGTCCTTAAAGAGGATCTACTGATACTGATGTTAAACGGAGAAACACCAATACAATTCCTTTTTAGGAGGCTGATGGTACGTAGTAGCCACAAAGATGATGCAGGGATTCATGGGGAAAATTCCTCCAGGGAAAGATGCCTGATATCGCTATTCTATAGCTCCCAAGCTCATGGAGAATGTTCGTAAGTTTATGAACTTAAAAAGTTGCACGGTGAGAAAATCTTGGGCCACAGAGCAACTCTAAATCCACAGTTCCTCCCGTAGTTGACAGCTAAATGCTTAAATCCTGATTTTTTTATTCTTCCACTATTTCTTATAATTGATTTCTTAGCTTTTAAGACAGAAACAATGTTTAGTCATGAAGTTTTGCTACTTCATTCTTTCCTATAGCGTAGGACACTTATTCTTCCTTCCTTAATTTAGATCAGTTTGGCAGGTCCTTTCATTCCTATCTATGTAAATAGTATTTTTTTTTCCTTCTGGTGATTAAATAGGATCCTGCTACGTTTGCTGAGAGTCTAAACTCCCCTATTCAAGACAGAGCTCAAAACCCCTTGTGCCGACTCAGTCATTAGCTTTTGCAGATCCCTAATAACTTAAGGGCAGCCTGCTCCAACACCGAGCACCACAAAGCTCCGCCACGTCTCGTACAAAGAGAAACGGAATGTACCATAGCCTTGAAATGATAAATTCACATGTGCCTGTTATATATAAGACCATTTGACTATGCCTAAATAACATTAAACAGTGCTTAAGTAATTGTTAAATAAATTAACAGCAGAATACAAGAGAATTCTTTAGAAATGCAGTCCTTGGGGAAAAAATCAGTACCAGTGGGGACCAACAATGGCTGAAACCACCAAGGTCAGTTTTTATATACAAATGGCCTTTCTTTCAGGTTAGTCTCTAAAAAATATCAGTTACGATGCCTTCATCAGGGCTTTTTGGAAACCTGTAATTTTTTAAGAAATAGAAAACAATTTGTAATATAAACAAATTATTGCTCTGTACCTCCCATCTGACCAGCCTGAAGGAATACATGGAAGCAAACAATAGTTCTACCAAGGCAATCTGATTTTCTGTGCTTTTAAGAAAAATAATTTAAACTGGATGAATACAGTACAAAGCTTCTTTTATTTTTATTTAGGTTTTTTTTTTTTTTTGCTCCAAATGTGGTGATCCTTTCATAAAAGTGATTGATTGTGTCTGGGTAAGTTTGCTTAATATTTGCTGCGGACACTGCCTTGACTGAGGCCTAATCAATCATTTTGAACAGGAAATCAGGGCTAATGCACTAAAACAATATCTGTTATGCACTCAGTTAATCCATCACAATTCTCTTGTGCAGTGTTGGGGAGTAGTCTGGTGAGTGGATGGTGACCTAAAATAGATCTTGGACCTTGTTTTTATTTTAAAAAATATTTCTTGTTCAATTGTTTATGAAATTTTAAATGTACTGAAGCAACACTTTCCACCCCAAGGTTTTCCACTGTCTTCTGCACAACATTTCGGCAATAGCCCGTCAGCTTTAGTGATCCAAAATTTCCAGGAAACAATTTACTGTTTTGAATAGGATTGTGTATTCTTTTTCATTATATGATGGGCTACATGATACCAACGCGTTGTGGAGCCCACAAGCAGTGACAGGTCGGAAGAAGATAGCTCTAAGGGAAAGTTCTGAAACCTAAGTACCTTAACTTATTAGCCACAGTGCTAAAAAAATTACTATAAAAATTCCATTACTTCCTGTATAGAAAATTTACATTTTATATTAGTCCATTGAACAGGCACAGGATTAGGATCAGAAATTAAATTTTTATCTTACCTGCATCACTGATACTGCTTTTCACTACTGCTCTGTTATTCAAACTTGAGGTACCATAGGCCATGCCTTCAATCTGTTTTTTTAGGAGATTTCTTTATGCCAGTAATTGAATGGTAGGCTTTATGTCAACTTACTTGTTTGTGGACACCGAGCACTGTCACTAGCTCTGCCTATAACAATGATTTCTTTTGTGACATGTACGTCATTCTCTCCTCCAGGAATTTGTCCAAGGCCAACAATTTACTTCAAATAGTTATTCTGAAAACTATCAGAATGAAAATACTTTGAAATATTATTACCTTAGGACAGAAACGTGCTGATTTATCTGTGTGCAATTTCTTCCATATCCTTAGTCTCTTTACACGTGACCAGAATTTCACCAGTATCATGAATTTAGAGCTACAATGAAACTCAAAAGATGACAATAAGAAAAGGAGCTCTTCACTCTGTGACATAATTAGCATCACTAATATTATTAAACATCATTGTATTTAGTTTTCTTTCTTTTTTATTTTATAATTGATATCAGTACAGTGCCAACTGTATCTTCCTGCACACAGAAATGAAAGCATTAAGAGTATGTTTACCCCACGTCCTTTGTCTTTCATCATAGAATCGGTCAGAACGTAACATTAGGGCTAAGAGCTCTACTGTGGAAAAGGACCATTGGTTAATAAATCCTATTTTCAACTCTGACCAAAGTAAACAACTGCCTCAGGTTGTCTGTTTTTTTTTCTTAGCTTAATATCTGGTCAGTGGTTTTCCCTATTACACATAATGTGGGCAGGCAGACAGCCTCAGAGCAAACTCATTCAAGGTGGAGATGTAGCTTGAGGCATAGAAATAGCTGGAGTTTTACACATTATGCTTAAGAAACATTTATTGTCTTTACATCCTGTGTATTTGAAATAAAATTAATGCAAAACAGTTTTAAACATATATATCTGCATCATACAATATCATTATCTTCTGTGTAATAATGCATATATAGCTGTTAGCTTTTTCACTTTATAGAGCTGTAAGAATCACAAGAAAAAAGATTACGGCTTATAGAATGTCAAGCGAAGACTATCACATACCATTAAAATACCAGTGCTGCTGTAATCAAGACAAATGTTGTCCAAACAAAAGCTAAACGTGTTGCAGAGTTCAGAGTGCTGTTGACTGAAATATGAAATTTATATTGTCGGGAAAGATTCTCAAAACAAGTTATTTTTGCCATATGAAACAAAGGATCCAAGGGTTTGGTTTTTTAATTATAACACCTACACTGCCATATATGAATGTAAAATGCACGGGTTTACTCATACCAGTATAATAGTTCCTTCGAGCCCCTCTCTCCCCACTCCCACATAGACATACATAATTCAGCATGTTAGAGACCATCTGGAACTTGCTCCTGAAATAGCCCAGGACTTGATGACCTTCCAGATACGCTGCAAAAAACATTTGTTTGACAAGGGTTGAGCGTGTGTGTTGTTTCTGAAAGGATTAAGCAGGCTATTTTATAGTTTTGATTAATGCTTGATTTAATTTACTATTTGTACGTGACCGGTTTTGATACTGAGAGGTCAGCCACTTTCACTGTTAAGCTTAATGAATGCTTCCGGTGTTTAATATAAATATGCACATAAAGAATCACTGGCACCAAGGCTGATTAATGCCCACTAAAGTCAATGAGAAACTCTCATTGCTGAGGGTGGTGGGCTTTTTGTAATATAGTACCTTTACTCCTCTGAGAGCACAACTTATACTTGCGTAGTCAATTGTAACATCACATCCACAATTCACTGATAAAACAGATAAAGAAATGTGAAATTTAAGTCTAGCTAAATGCTGGTTCGTACACGTGAAAAGCAACAGACAAAAAAAATATATACCCTGAAAAGTCACGGCTTCGGTAAGCATCTGAAGAATTAAAATAATAAAATACAGCTGCATATGAGGAATGATAGAAAACAGCAAAATATTCATTCTGTTCTTGCTTCCCTCTGTCTCTTTTTTTCTATGTTCTAAAGGACAGAATTGAGAAACTCTGCATATCCCCCGTGGAATTTTTGAATATGGTATGAAAGATAATGAATGATCAATGTTGTGATTAAGAGAGCAGTGTATGGAGAAGAGGATATGGTCACAGTGCTAGAATGAGGTTAATAGTCTTGCTTCAGTTATTTACATGAACTAAATAATTTCAGCATCACATAATTTTCCTCTTCTTTCTGAGAGTAAAATAGCCTGATCCTTCACGTAGCCATAAACAAGGTCAACCATTTGCTACTCGAGCAAACACTACTATAAGCAAGTACGGTTCAAAGCAATAATACATGCTTCGACACAGAAGTATGGTAAAAAATTTAGAAATATTACCTATTTGACTCCAGAGATCAATCTATTCAAGCCCATAAAGAACTACCTGTTTCTTCATATTAAAAGTCGATACTTGCTTTTAGAGCACAGAGAAGAGGCCTGCACACCACCCCTTGCATCAAAAATAACTTCTGTAGAGTAGGGGGAAAAAAAGGTTCTACATGGAACTAGAATGGTGAAACACACCAAAAAATGAATGAACAAATGCTAAGTCTCCATTTTGTTGAGATGAACTCCCTTGATGTGCTTTAAAAACAGCTCATTTTTGCTGCCTTTCTGGAGAAAGGACTTCCCTTATCAGCACATCGTATACGTCCCTTTTCACCTCCTGAACTACATTTGTAGCGAATTACTGTGTGTACATTAAGAAGTCAAAGACACCTTATTCCCTCACTATCATATTTGTCCTCAATCATGATGGGTTTTTATGTCTTTTGGAAGCTTCCATGACACATTGCAAAAATCTACTCATTTGCTAAAAGGAATTAGTAGATGTACGAGTACAATGGTGAAATCCATCTCGTTGTGCCCTCTTGGAACAGCTGCCCAGGGAGGGGGTCGAGTCGCCTTCCCTGGAGGTGTTTAAGGAACGGGTGGATGAAGTGCTTAGGGACATGGTTTAGGGAGTGTTAGGAATGGTTGGACTCGATGATCCAGTGAGTCCTTTCCAACCTGGTGATTCGGTGATTCTGTGATTCTGTGATTCTTTTAGCCTTGTCATGGATAAGACCATAAACTTTTCAATATTTGAAACGTGAATACCGCCCAACCCGGTCTCTGCCAACGTAGCTTTTTTGGTTCTGAGTTTTCAGTTTAAGTCTCTCAATAACATCTTCGTTTCAAGGTTAGTTTTTTATCTGGAGTGCTGTAACACCGTGCAATACCTTCCAACAGTACATTTCTCCAGCTGTTTAAGTTGCTTATTTTCCCAAAAGGTTACTTATAAAGCACAGGTCACGGCGATTAAGTCATGTAGCTCCCGTGGAGTACAGCAGGAATTTCACAGTTGAATCCCTCTGAATTCTTTTGGGAAATGTATTAATTTCTAATGAGTCATTAATCACTTTGCTGATTTCCCATGTACTTAAGTAGCCTCTGATATCAACAGTTAAGTACAGTATTTGTGTTAGGCAGAACTAGAACAGGTTTTATTTAATGGATTGAAAGGGAGATGAACTGATAGACTCCAAGATTTAAAATACTGGCTAGAGATATACATGCTTTGCTGCTTGCATTCGAACAACTGACAGGATACTTAATGTTAAACCAGTGCTGTGTGTCCACTGAAAAAATAAAACTACAAATACAAAACTACGTGATGCTTGTCGAGTCAAGCATCAAAAACCTATGACATCTTAAGTCAATAGTGAGTTTTGAAAACACTGTCCACGTGATTTGTTCACGCAATTGAGTCAAAAAATGTCTAAGGCTAGTAAAATGCATTTTAACCTAAAGCATGTAATTTGTGTAACATTTCTCATACTGTAGTTGTATTTAAGGAAAGTATTTTGGGGTTCAACATTACAAAATCCGTATCTAAACTAACTAACGGTCCATACTGCAGTAGTTTTCTCTCCTTGGTCAAAGAGCAAAGAAGAAAGCACAAGTCATTTAGATATATTACACAGAGAAGGTTGCCGCTTTTAAAACACAGGTCACTGGTGAAAGTACGAACAACCACACCATGTCAGTACTGAGATAAGCAATAGACTATTTGTAAACTGTTCAAGTTGTGCAGGTTTTTTCCAACTTAACCCATTACAACCGTTATAGCAGGGTTTGGGTTTTTTTTTTTAGAGTTAAGGGGACTCACTGAGAGCAGAGTTACGCTTACACATTTGGAAAAGCACATGGACAGGGAAGGTGAAGGGAATAGGAGTACTACAATAATGCATTGATTATGAGAGTGTTTGGGAGGTTTCTTTTTTTAGCACGAATATTCTTTTGAACAGAAACAGGTTATTGCTGCATCAGCCCAGGTGCACAGCATGAACTGAGAAACAGACTGATATTAGTCCAGGTATTCTCATTTATAAAACTAGTGAAAAAAATTAATAATAAATATTCTACAGTTTGTGGGAAGTTCTTTCAGATCCAGTGAAACCCGCTACACTGTTTTTTGTTTGAATGGAGTTTGTTTCCTTCATTGCAGCCCCTATGGTGCTGTGTTTTGGATTTGTGACCAAAGCACTGCTGAGAACGCAGGGCTGCGTTCACACCACTCACACAGCCCCGAGGCCTTCTCCGTCTCTCATCTGCCCCAACAACAAATGGGCTGAGGGTGTGAAAGAAGTCAGGAGAGAACAAGCTGGGATGGCTGATCCCAACCGACCAAAGGGTTATTCCAGACCATTCCACATGATGTTCAACAAGAATAGCTGGGAGAAAGAAAGAGAAACAGGGGGATGATTTGCGCTACTGTGTTTGCCTTCCCAATTGAGCTTTATACACGAAGAAGCCCTGCTTTCCTGGGAACGGTGAAATATCCGCCTGCTGAGGGGAGGGACTGAATTAGTTTCTTAGATTGCTTTGCTAACATTTGGGCACTGCCAGAGGCTGCCCAGGGAGAGGGTCGAGTCACCTTCCCTGGAGGTGTTTAAGGAACGGGTGGATGAAGTGCTTAGGGACATGGTTTAAGGGAGTGTTAGGAATGGTTGGACTCCATGACCCAGTGGGTCCTTTCCAACCTGGTGATTCTATGATTCTATGAGCAGCTTTGCTTTATCTATGAAACCATCGTTACCTTAAGCCATGAGCTTTTCTCACCTTTACCCTTCCAATTCTCTCCCCGGTATCACTATGGGAGCAAACAGCGTCTGGTGACAGCTTCGTGTCCTCCCAGGGTTACCCCCAACCTGCCTACAACATTTCAGGCTGTGAATTTTACAAATACTTATATATAAACACAAACTTCCTGGGTGCAAGACAAATATTTTCTAAGTAAACAGTTTTGTTTCTTTCTTCTTATAAGAAAAATGTCCTAGATTTTAAAGCTTACCAAGACAGCAAATTCCAACACTTCCAAATTTTGTTGCAAGAGATGCATTTCAAATAATTTGTATATTTACATGTGCATTTTTTAAATCAGCTCAACTTACTGTACATTAAAAAGCAAAAATACTTTTATAGAGCTATCACAGTGATTCAAAACTACTTGAGCAATGCAAAGAGGCATTTCTTAACATTTTAATGTATATTAAAATAACATTTTAATGATAATCAGCCTTTTATCTATGTGAATGATACTTTATCTAAAGCAATACCGTTTCAAGACATTGCAGCATTCTGTGACTATCTGCCAGTTTCTTCTTGAAAATGAAGACTTGGTCAATTATCAGTGGGTTATCAAATATAAAGGAAAACAAGAAGCAGGAAACCCGCTCTAAATGTATTTTCAGTTTTATCAAGAAAACGCAAGGTGTTTTTACATGCAACAGGCTGCCTACTCTATTCCTGATGGGTTTGGGTCATCTGAAGAAAAAACATTTTATAGGGTTTGCTACGTTTCAAAATTGCAAGTAATATATAATATGGTTCCCAAAACTGTATCTGAATCAAAAAAATATTCCCTATACAGCTTGTTGAACTGAACTCTGACCACAGAGTCAGTACAATTTAGAACACTATGGATTTAGCCAGAAAATAATGAGATTTTTTTTTTTTTCCTTTTAGAGCTCAGTAAAAAAACATAAAAGGGTAGAATCTGAGGGTAACAGTGACTTTATGCATCTCTGGTAGGAGCCAGCTGGAAGGGTTGCTACGTTACCCAGCCTGGTGTGAAGCCGGAAGCAAAGCTTTGTCTGAAACCTTGGGACGGATGATAAGAGGCTCCATAGTCCTGTGGAGTTAAGCAGCTTGACAAGGTGAGCCAGGAGCAAGTAAGGAGCTGTTAAAATCCTCAAATCAATTCTCTGGAAAGATGGGAAACAGCTCTACATGAGCTACACCAAGCTATACTTTTCTGCTGTAAGAAGCACGCCCGAGCATATAGCAAAGCTATGAGAAGGCAGCTTTCTTTCTAAAATAGGTGATTCTAAAGCATTTGACATTATTACTGATTCTCTGTGAAAAGAGCAACTATGTGAGGGCATTAAAGCAATTGGGGAGGGACTGAATATCTGTACAAGTGAGAGATACTGAATTCACTATGAACAAGAAGATGCTTCATCCAAATTTGTTTACAGAACTGGAATAATCTTTTAACGCTGTGGATGTGATGATGAATTTAATGCAGTATTCAAAGAAAAGGAGAGAAGGAGAAATATAGTACGAATTTGAGCACAAGCAAAATTTGTGAAAATGGTTTTGGTGGCGTTTGTTTCAACATGTCAAAGCAATTCCTGATATGTGGAAAAAGATGCAAAAATATAAAGGATTTACTGGCACGTCACATTGATGGCACTGATTTTGACAGATGTCATTCCTTCGACAGCAGAGCTGGTTTGGGTGTAAATAGAATTCCTAACTACCAAGTGGGATTTTTAGAAGACAAGGGAACTTGAGCTGTTAATGTAGTTTTACACTTTTTAAGTCCTTTATGTACTCAACTTCCTAAAATTCTCCAGGATGAAATATCCCGAGTTTATTCTACCCTACAGAACATATCTGCTTTGGTTTCTAATCGGGCAGGTGCAGATTTAACTCCAAATAAGTTCTGTTCTACTTGAGCTAGTATCCTGGTCAGAGAGTCCATAAACGCAAAGAGAAAAAGAGTGAGATTTTTATAGCCTCCCTTGAACAACTGTTCACAGCTCTTTCGTATAAATGAATGTAGCCTATACCATCTTATTTTTCATTAACAGTACCAAGGTAGAGACAATCAATTGAGTTTCTTTCAAGGGAAACCATTTTTGGTGATGAATGAACAAGTATACTCAAGTGAGCAGCAGCTTCATGTGGAAAATATACATTACAGAAATTTTGATGTTTAAAAAGCAAAATACTTCACTTGATTACCTTGACACTGTTGTTATGATTCCATTTTCTTACATTTTATTCTTCACTGAGTGTTAAAAAAGTAGAGGGTATCATCTCATGACACCAGACTCCATAACTACTTTTATGTACTGTGAAAATACACTAAAGCACAAAACTACAGAGCAGAATTGGAGCAAGAAGTATGCTAGCAGGACAAGCTGAATTGAACTACTAATAAAAAGACAGAAATTTTGATGTTTTTTTTTCTTTTCTCTTAGAAAAAAGAGGAAAAATTCTATTTTCCAATTCACTTTCCACATGAGTCTTTTCAATTTCCCAATCAATGTAACCATATAAATTTTTAGTCAAAAACTGAACAGACTTCTTGAAAAGACTATTAACCGCAGCTATTCTGGAGCTATAGCTTCTGAATTAAAGGTCATGACAGTTAAGAATGAGGTTATGGGCTTTTTTACACTACTACTTAGACTTATGTCTTCAACAGAAGTGGAAATTTAAACCAGGAAATAGGATTGCAATATGACAAATGAATGAAACTCTAAACTACAGAAAACAGGGCTAAGAAGAGGTCATTCGTAAGGCAATGCAATGAATTGTGATGTTGATGTTTTGACAAGCAAATAGATCACTGAAGCCCGATGCCTGATGCTAGCAACGCAGTACTTTTTGCAAAGCTTTATCTTAAAAAAAAAAAACCAAAACCAAACCATCATTCAGAATTTAGTTAGACTGGCTGATTGAACAAGAATTTAAACCTATATCATAGACCTTGTTTTCCCCTGCAAGTTAAATTCTTCTTTCCATTTTCTGATCTTTCTTGATTCTTCTCTTCCCCTTCTCCCCCTACAAACTGCATGGATGGACATATTTTCTCCTTCTCTACCCTTCAGTGTTTACGTAGAAAGCTTGGCTATCAGCATTGTTGGTTTCAAAGTAAAGCAGAACTAAGTAGGACTTTGTCATCATATCGAGAAATCATGATATAATGAAGTACTTTTTAATTACACCACTGTGGTCCTGAACTAACCCTGAGTTACAAAGATTAAATAATTGCTTATGGCATTCTCAATGTGTGGTTCAACGTAATAAAAAGAAGATTATTGACTCAACTGCTAAGTCATGAGAACTGATGAAGCCTTGCTGAGTGCAGGAATTCTTTTTTAGCACTAAAAATTATGCAGTTTTATGACTTTACTCCTTTGAACTATTTTAATTAAGGACTACTATGATAAGAAAGAAGCTGAAAAGCTATTTAGTAGGAAGACAGGCGCCCATTTAAATGTTGACTTATGAAGTCAGCATTTTCAAGGGTGTTACTGTACTTTGGTGTTTTATTTTCAAAGCCATTAACTTCTCCCAGCACATTTCTATCAACAGATGCAGGAGCAAAACTGTCGTAAGTCTTTGCGATTAGGAACCTGTGAAAGTCAATATCACGGAGGCATCTATTCCACTTGAGTAACTCTTTGATTTTTTTTCCTCCTCTGCCTAAATCTAGATGCACAAATTTTAATAAACAACTGTCTTAATCTTTACATTCAGATTTTCTGTAGGTGTAATCTGACACAAGAGCCCTGATCTTAGTGAAGCCACCTTGCCATACCACTTGAAAATCTGGTCTTAAGAGCTCATGATATTTAAAAGTGTAACTAATTCAACTGGACATCCTCCCGAAAAGGTTATAGAATTATGTAGCATGTGCATCGAAGTATATGCAGATGTAGGAACAATGAATGTATATTCACGGTCTTTCGTTTTATTTCTTAACATCTAAAACAAAAGTAAATGCACATGCATTTCATAACGCTGCAGTTCATCTGTGAAAGTTATGCCATCTGTGCCTCAAAATATTACACGAACGAAAAATCAACAGCACTCTGGACATGCTATTTTTAAAAGGTATCCAGACTAGGTAGTAGGAGTTCTAAAATCCCACTTGGTTTCTCTCTAAATTCATAGGTGTCTAAATTCCTGCTCGAGTAACACCAGCCAATCCCCCGAGGGAAGCCCGAGCCAAAGCTGAGGTTGTCAGGACACATAAACTGTTCCATTGTTATTTTTGCTCTATCAATCATTTGCAGTTAAGAAAAAGGTATGTTTTGGCAGTGAGATATAGGCAATTCATCAACGCTCGAGGAAAAGGAGAAAAAAAAAAAAAAAACAACCCAAAAATAAAATCTTAGTTCTTGGGAGCAAATGTATGGGAAGCAGCAGCAGAAACAGAGATGAAGAAAAAGTGCAAGGAAGCGTACGGCTGAGTGCCGGCGAGGGGGCAAGCAGCAGCAGCAAGGAGCACAAGAGGTACAGGCACATAAAAAGATTCATGCTGTGCATATGCTTTGGTTTGAAAATGTTAACACAGGCCTTTAAATTGTATGTGAAGCCCAAGCTGTGAGGGATCTACTCAGACATCGAGAAGAAACACGACACGAAGCCAACCTCAGGCTTGAAGCCCCTGAAATGGAAGGTCATTAACTGCGAGGCAGTGCTGCAGGAGCTCATGTATTATTTGACAATCTACAGGCATTCACCAAGTTCTCCAACTTAGAAACAAAAGATCTACAAACTTGGATTGCTACAAATGGCATCCTAATATTTTCTCACAGTATGATTTCCTTTCCATGCCATTACAGTATTGCTAACGGAGATATACACAGATAGTAGAGGATGTTAACAAGTTACTGCTGCCCCGAGATGCTAGAAGGGCATTTTTTCCAGAATTAAATTAATAAACTGAATTAACACACTGCTGTAAGGAAACTGCCTCCTATAGTATCAGATTCAACGGTGGCCTTTTAAAAGTTTATTTTCTACTTATCAAGAGCGGGAGAAGAATATCTCAGCAATAAGGACACCATTTTCTGAGACATTAAAGATGTATCTGCACCAAGACTTCACTCATTCATTGTCTACTTGAAAGACAGGCAGAAAGAATACAGCTAAGTACCCCAAACCTCTAAAATATATATATACTGAACATATAATTCTGATTTAATTTTCTTTATTGAAGGAATATTACCTTGCCTGTATTGAGTTTTATTTTAGAAAATTCTATGAGCTCATTTTGATATTAAGATTCTTTAGGGCACTTTCTATACTTCAGCTCTTAGTTTAGTTTAACTTAATTAAAATCTTCCTGAGATTTTCTTCATGAGACATACTTAGCCCTTCAATAACGGCATACAGAGAACTATATCACTGCTCTTCTATGAGGAGAAAGGCTGTCCAAATCATCGCGTTAAAATCGTGTCTGCCTTATTATTTTCTACAGGCTTGGTGCCACTAGATAAGATCCTGGTGATACTTTAGGCCCTTTTTCAGCGTACTACTTACTGGCACGGAAGCCAGACTGTAAAAATTCAGAAGAGAAACATACCCTCAGGCCTTGAATCATAGAATCACAGAATCACAAGGTTGGAAAGGACCCATTGGATCATCGAGTCCAACCATTCCTAACACTCCCTAAACCATGTCCCTAAGCACTTCATCCACCCGTTCCTTGAACACCTCCAGGGAAGGTGACTCGACCCCCTCCCTGGGCAGCTGTTCCAGTGCCCGATGACCCTTTCCATGAAAAATTTTTTTCTGATATCCAGCCTGAACCTCCCCTGACGGAGCTTCAGGCCATTCCCCCTTGTCCTCTCCTCAGTCACTTGGGAGAAGAGCCCAGCTCCCTCCTCTCCACAACCTCCTTTCAGGCAGTTGTAGAGAGTAATAAGATCTCCCCTCAGCCTCCTCTTCTCCAGGATGTGCAAGTGACTTCCCTGTACTTTTATAGGAGAAGAAAAATACAATATCAGTCATCAGACACTCACCTGGAGGCCACAGCTGGGCAGAAAGTTGATCCACACCTCTCTAAGCTACGCTTGTTTAATCATTTTCTAGCAGCTTCCTGTTTACTTATAAAGTCTATCAAGTGACTTCTAAATTTAAAATATAAAGATAATTATGTTGCTGAAATAAATAATAAATAATAGAAGCTTGGATATATACACAACTAGATACTTTTATTAACTGTGCGTGTAAAAAAAGGCATAGAAACACAACCTGAAGTTGTAATTTGTAAAACTAAGTATTTTATACTCGTTTTATTAAAGAAACTCAAATCTAAACTATTTTATTGTGTGAATGAACATAAATCATAGAACTTAAAGTACATTACAGTGGACTGAGAGAGATTTAATGCTAAAATGCTAACATGTATTCAGGAGTCTAGATTGGGAAAATTCTGTTGCATACAAATAACCTGAAACATTAAAATGTATGCTCCATCCTCAGTGATCTAAAGGGAATCAGATCGAAGATCTGACTATGTGTTTTCTAAATTAAAAATTCAAATCAGACCATGTAAAGTAGTTTAAAATAATAATTACATGAATTCCAATGAAGTATTACACGGTAATTACAATGAGTGCTATTAGCAAATTCAAAATACAATTTCAGGTAAGGCTTCCATCATGAAACAGCAACAGACAGGTGCACCCGAACAGCAACAAGTGGCAGAGGAAATACAGGTGCTTGTGTATTAGGGAAAAGTGAAATTACCTCCCTTCTTGGTAGTTTATGCTTTCTCAGTCAACTAAGATGTTGCTGTTTATATGCCTTTGCAGTATGTATTGGGCAAGGAGTTCTTAAAGGATGAACACAGAGCAATTTATGGCACAAACCCAATTTAGAGCTACAGAAGCTGTGTAACAGAAAGAGCAGATTTACCACTCTATAAAGTTTAGGTTTTGTTTTCAAGTATCTGTACCAGGTGCCTCAGAGGGCAATGCAAGAGATGTCCTGGCTTTAATATATGAAATCCGATTTATGAACTGAAGTCTTGCCTTTAATAAAAAGCAAAAGAAATAAAGCACAGTTAAGATTTAGAGATCTGTGCTTGAAAACTTAGCAGTCTGCAGCCAAGAAACATGATTACATGTTATGAAAAGTGTCTTTGCAAAAATTTAGCATCACTGGAAATATTTATCTTGAAATAGCTGCAATTTGGGGAGCTATCATTTTGTTTGTTGTGTACCACATGCTAAAAGCACAATATGTAAAAATGAAATACCCAGAAATACATATATTCCATGTGCACCATTCATTTATTTTTACACAGCAGTTAGGCACATCCATGCAATCCAGACTCTACAAGTAGTTTCCAACTGTATTGTGAATAAAGGATTACACATCAAATATCTGTCAGTAAATCCAGTTAAACCCCTGGCTAAATGTCCCTCCTCAATATTTTTCTCCCCAACTGCCACACCGATATGCCCAAATACTGTGTTCTGAAGCTTTACTCTTTGACGTTACCTTTTCCCTTAAAGCATTCCACTAAAGGCACCTGAAACTTTAATTTTGGTCTAGGCAGACTTAATCTACCCCTACAGAGTAGACTTCGTTCAGTGTTCAAAAATAAATCAACCTTACAAATTCAGTTGAAACCACACTGTCCTTGTGATGTAACCACAAATACTGAATCATTTCTACAGAATAAAACAGATAAACTGAGGTTTCCTTGAAAGATTACCAGTCTGGTAATGCTTCCTGTTTTCTATAGGAAACATTCTATTCTATATCCTAAAGCTATATTTGTATTTAAGCTTTTTGAGACCTAAAATTTTTTAAGAGCTCTGATTCTAAGGTCTTCTTTCACTAAGGGTCTTGGGTTGTTCCAGTGCTACAAGTCTGGGGAACAAAACAGAAATCTGCTGGCAGAACTAGAGCCATAGTAAAATACGATCCAAGACGTGGAAGAGACTTTGTATGTGTGGTAGAATGTGCATCCATTCAGCTTCACATGTGTGCTCTCTCTCTTTCAGAGAGCCAGAAAAATTTTGGTAACATCTTTTCCTGTCTTTTTTCCTTCCAAATTGCAATGAATTCCTCCCCTAAAAATCTGGTAGGAACTTGCAATACCATTGTTCTTTGTCTAACTCTAAGACTACCTAGTAAGAATGATGATAGAAGAGGAAAAAAACGAGAACGTTTATACCAACTTCTTATACGTTTGGTTTCCAAATCTTAACTTCATCTTTGGCCGTTCTTCAGGCATAGATCCAACTAAACAAGCAAGAAGTCCCAGAGTGACTTTAGGATGTGCTGAACATTCACTATCTACGGTGGTTTGCAGGAGACACAGCCTTTGACATTCAGGCCACAGTCATGGAACGCTAGGGTTTTTCACCGCTTGGAGTATGGCATCACTGGCTTTAGGGATGTTTCAACAGAAAGATATTTTTGTGAATCCCAGTTCTCGTATTTTTTCCTCCTTGCCCACCCCTGCAAGACAATCTCATCAGTGAGTGTGAATAAACCAAAGGTCTGCCCATATCTTATCAGTTTCTGTCAGTGAAGGGAATAGAAATGCAGCACACAGTTATTAGACAAGGTACAGGTAAAGGGAGGCAAGTAGTCTTCAGAAATATATATGACACTATTTCTTGACTACGTGGTCCATAGAACTGGCATTAAGGTAACGCCTCTAGTTTTTCACTAAAAGCTCAAAGCATCCTGTAGATAAATGTTTCAATGGGGAGGAGGTGGGAAGCCAAACCTCCCTGCCTTCCACTTCAGCAGTTAACATCCATCTTAAAAGCCAGAGCCCAGACCAAGGCAGCACAGAAAAGCTCAAGGGCCTGTGGGTCAACCGAGTTTGAAAGCAGAGGACATCTATTTTAGTTCATCAGACTTTCTAATATTAACCAAGGTTCACAGCTTTGTAGAGCTAAATACATACTAAAATACTGTATTTCTGCACCCATGATCTAAGTCCTCTAACTCTGAACTATGTACTAATAATTAAGGTTCCATATTATGAAGGCTTTTCTCGGGGTTTTTTGCCTCTTTCCAGTAAAATGACAGAAAGCAGAAAATGTTAAGAACAAGCTGAAAGGAACAAGCTGACTTCCACAGTTCTCGGACATATAAACTACGTCATAAAATACACAATGTCATATATACAGTCAGAAAAGATGCAGCAGGATCTATTTTTGTCTTAAACTTAGCCTTGTTCAAAAGAAAAGAAAAATAAGCGCTCTATAATGACAGGTGCACATTTGTACATTTAGCCTCCCAAAAAAAAAGCACAATTTCATCCATGTCTATTATTTTCGGAGACTAGGGAGGGCCTACCATGAAATTCTTTTATATTGAAGATTTCTCACGACTCCACACAAGACTCTGTGGTCTGGAGCCAGAGCTGGCTTTTTTTCTCTGTCCTTCCCAATATGATATAGAATCCACCTGCCTGCATCTAACAGGTAACTCACAAGGATGTATGTTTTAATTTTTATTCTTTTATTTCTTCTTTTCTGTCTGTGCATATGCACATCTACGCTGTGCACCTGGGTGTGTGTACATTTGAAGACTTCTGACTTCGTAATTACATATGATGAAAATTAATTTCTCTTGGTACATGGTCTCAGTTGTCCTTAAAAGTTATTAAATTGCTTATACCTTGCTGCTTCTCTGCATAATATTAGAGGCTCAGCCAGAACACAATTTCATGTCAGATTTCTTGTACTGCAGACTAAGTTTGAGCAACCCTGATGCTGCTCTCTTTTGTGGCTGAGACTAAGCAGTAATGATCATGGAAACGTATCACGTAACTATTAACCCTTCTTCCCCAGAATCCTAACTCAGCCCAGACTTAAGCACTTAGCACAAAACAGTGAGTCTACAGAGGCTTTCCTTTTTCTTTCCATCATGACCACACATAAAATCTCTCCGATGCACTCTCCAACTTAAACAATTGCTAGAGGTGGGAGCTGACTTCCTCCTACCGGACACCTAACATTTACTACCAAAGAAATCCTTCCTCTCTTATCACGATGAAATTGAAGGTAGAGCGTGTACTTTCAAACACTGACAAGCCTGGTTCAGGTTGTTCAGCAGAAGAGCGGTGATTTGGGCTCAAATTTTAGCCTTACAGTGCCCAGGAATTCGAGTCATTCATGTGAGTCGGGTCTAACTACTCTGACATGGGTCTCATTTAACAGTAATCCAACAGATCCACTGTCTTAGTAGTCAATGTAAGGCACAAATTTGTTTTCATTAAGAAACATTAACATTTTCCATACCTGGGCAAGGTTACTGACCCAATGAGTAGTATCAACTGCTTTATGTTAACTTTATTACTAAATTATTCCCTACTCTCCTTAATTTCTCAGTGCAGTCACAAACAGCTTAAATTTCAAAGATTTTCCCACAATAAACCACTGCAGCTAAATTCTAGTTCTTGCCTATAGTTTCCTCAAGGTTAATGGGGCTATTGCTTCTTCCATAGTTTTACTTCTTTACATCAATGTGATTTAAGATTAATATGAAAATATGAAGGTATGTGAGCCTAATGAATGGAAAAGAAGAACAGCAAAACAGCCAGAGAAAGGACAAAAAAGTATAAACGCGTGTATTACTCTCCCACTTTCAGCAAGTCCAGAAATCATACATTCACTATGGGGTCATTGTTAGCTTTATCTCTTGCAACGGGAAATTAGAGAATTAGTGGCTCAAGAAACTTAGGTTACAGATTATTGATGCTAAAGAAACCAATCCCATATATCTTTTGTAGCTTCCTGAAAAATCCCAAAGTATTTATTTATGCCGAGATCTAATTTGTTTTGGTCTTTGGTTTTATGTTGCATAGCATATTGTAGCACAATAAAATTTATGGATTTTGTCTATAAAAATTATGTACCTTGGGACAAGGAAAAGAAATGTATATATTTCACAAATCTATTATTAGCAAGTTTAAAAAAAACAAAGATGCAAACACACTAAAATATTTCTATCAGCCTACAACACTTGAAAGTAATTTAGAAGTTTCTATGAGAAATAATTTTCATGGGGCGGTGGAAGCAGCATTTACCTGCAATATTATAAACCACAGTCCCTGTAAATCCTGTATTTTCACACTTATTAAGCCACTACTAAGAGGAGTCCTGCTGCTAAAATATGATGTGGTTCTTATAGAGCAGTATCATTACCTAATGATTTTGAAAGAACCTTATTTTTCAAAGTGAGAGGGAAACAGAGATGTATTACCTTGAATCACATAAGGTTGCTCAGAGAATTCAGACCCAACTCTCCCGTGCACATTAAGTGTGGGAAGAGGGAATGAACACACTCAGATGAGATAATAGATTATGATAGAAATACTGAATTACATTGCTGCAATACTGATGTGGGATTTTCACATGCTTAGTGAAAAAAAAATAGAAACAAGTTTTGAGCCCTATTTCAAGATGTGTTTATGTCTTAACAGCCTACAGAGACTCCAGCCCTTCCAAGGCATGGACACCAGTGCCCATGACAGTCAGTCACAGAGAGCCATTGTGACCTTCTTGCACTTTAATCATCCGGCCTGTTCTAAAATTAGGTAATTTAATTACACTTTCCAATAATTTTCCAAATGCAATGAGAGCTGCTTTTCTCAGTTCCATCAAATTTAAATAAGAGGTAGCTGATACAAGCCCAAGGGCCACTACACCATTCCTGAAATTCATGTAGGATAATCCCCAGAGCTCCTTCAGGTCAGTCAGCAGTTATACTAAATCAAAAACTTGCATAGAAAAGTAATATTTCCTACCTTCATGCAGAAAAAATGTTGCTTCTGTAATTTGTATTTATACTACTTTATCACATAGTGCTGACAGTGCTGCGATAGCAAAACACAGCACTGGTTTTGTATTTCATTTTAGAAAAATGATTCTGCAAGATTTGGTGCCTTATTACAGCTTCATTAGAAAGGAACAAGAAGACACATACAACTATCTAAAACCCTAAGGGGCTTTCATAGCATGGAGATTGCTGGATCATAGAAATACTTAAAAGAACTCCTAAAATGGCCATACACAGCTGCACATTCCCTTTATCAAAAACAAACTCGAGATGCTTTTTTCATTAATTCTATCGTATAGGAATAATATAAGTCAGATGAAACAGAAGCAAGAGTTAGGACACTGATTAACAAAGGCATAAATCAAAGTTTAAACTAAACAGTAATTTTCATCTAAATACTGTTCAATTCCAGTGCTTGTTGAAGTCTAGTTATCCTAATTTGCTTTTGTTGTTTCCCATATAACCTCCATTTTACAGCTACAGTGCTTCAAAACGTAGGATGGCAGCCTTGAGAAGAGAAGGCTTAGAGGAGACCTTATTACCATGTACCGTATATAAAGGGTGTCTCCAAGAAGATGGAGACTCCCTTTTTACGAGCAGTCACACCAAAAAGAGAAGGGGTAATGGGTATCAGGGGGTCCTTGGGAGATTCCAATTGGATTCCAGAAGGAAATTTTTCACCATGAGAACAGCTAAACATTGCAATAATCTCCCCAGGGAATTGGTAGATTCCTGTACACTGGATACTTCTCAAGCTTAGCTCGGCAGGGCTCTGGGCCATCTCATTTAAGTTATATATGGCCTAAAAGTAAAGACCAGCTGTTCCCCAAGGTCCCTTCCAACCCGGCATTCTGTGATTCTGTGAGAGGTACTGTTTCCTCTACCTGACTTAAGTAGGGTAAGATAGGATTTTCTCTGTGGGTATGCGTACATCTATTCCTAGAGAGATGGATGAAAGCAGAATTGTGACTCATAGAATGAAGGGAACATGGTATGATTTCCATACATATTGAAAGGCATTGAGAATTGCAAAATATCTACCCTTACACTAAAAGATAATAATTATGTCTCTACAGCTATCATTCTAATAAACTGTGGACTAGGCTAATAAACTACATACTGTTCATAAGTTATGTTTTAGGCATCAAGACATGAGCTTGTGCTCGGAATCCTTCTTACCAATCCACGTCCTATTTCTTCCCCATCATGATGTACCAACCAAGTTGTTTGTGGGGTCAAACCTTCTGATGCACTGTAGCCTACTCTTTAATATGTAACTCCATACATTCCTCCAATGTACTGTTATTCTTCAAATAAAAAATTGCATTATGAGAGCAGGAACGTAGCTGCTCGAGCAGCAGCCTTTGCGAAGGCTATACAGCTTTGTGGTAAATTGGCCGGTCTCTTACGAGTATAGATGTGAATTCCACAGCCTATTTTTCCCTCAAAACTAATGAACCTCTTGTCTTTTTCGGTTCCAGAAAGCAGCACATGGCAGCTGAGTTAAACATCCTCAATCGCTGGAAACTTCCAATTCTTCTGAGTCATTCTCACATAAGAAGTGTTAAACATGTACCCTTTCAAAGCATGTTAAATCACATAACCACAGTGCTCACGCAGGAACAACAACAGCAGGTAGCTCGAATATCCTAGTTATCTGCCACATCGGTACAGGAAGAAGATCAAAGAAACATACGAAATTGCAACTTTTAAAATACGCTAAAGGAAGCTGAGCCATAACAATCTAGAGGAGAAGTTCATTACATTTACATGTGTGTCTACAATTTTTATGAGTTCCTAAGCCTGAGTAAATAAGTCAATGCTAAACCAAAGGAAGCAGTCAGAAAGCTGTCATTATGACTGACTACAAACTTCAACTTCATTTAGATTTACCTAATCCTCATACCTCAATTCAATTCAAAAGAGTCGAAACTCTTTTATAACCTCATCTTCCATAACAGAATAAATCAACACGCAGCATTTAACTGAGAGAAAAAAGAAAACTGAATATAAGCATATAGAAAAGAAGGATAAAAATAAGGTCTGCTTCTGTTTAGATTTTCATATATACATACACAAAAATAAGAAATAAGGAACAAAAAAATTACACTTATCTCTAGCAATATCTAATAAGAGGGTAGGGAACCTTGGAGAGCAACTCTTACGAGGAGCGGCTGAGAGAGCTGGGGTTGTTTAGCCTGGAGAGGAGGAGGCTGAGGGGAGACCTTATTACTCTCTACAACTACCTGCAAGGAGGTTGTGGAGAGGACGGAGCTGGGCTCTTCTCCCAAGTGACAGGGGACAGGACAAGGGGGAATGGCCTGAAGCTCCGTCAGGGGAGGTTCAGGTTGGATATCAGAAAAAAATTCTTCACAGTAAGAGTCATTGGGTACTGGAACAGCTGCCCAGGGAGGTGGTCGAGTCGCCTTCCCTGGAGGTGTTCAAGGAACGGGTGGATGAAGTGCTTAGGGACATGGTTTAGGGAGTGTTAGGAATGGTTGGACTCGATGATCCAATGGGTCTTTTCCAACCTTGTGATTCTGTGATTCTGTGAACACAGTGTCTGGCCATAACTAGAGGTTTAATTTTATCTAAGATTTATGTCCCAATTCCACATAATTTACATCATAGATTTTATACTGCTGGTTTCAAGTTGAACTATCAGCCTTCCTTCAACAAATATCTAGAGAACATCCTTTTCCTGAAAATAAGTTTTGATTTTCTTTTTTTTTTCCATGGATATTTTAAAGTATTGTTTAAGTTGCACATCAAAGTGATCTACTGGTATTGTAGAAAAGGCACCTCTATGTAATTGCATCAAATTGGCTCATGACACATTTATTGATAACGTGGATGTAGATAATGTTTGTGCGTTCAATACTCTTCTTTGGCAATTACTGCCTATGTAGCGTGGAATCTCGGTTAGAAGATGAACAGATTCAGTTCTAGATTGTGGATGAAAATCACACAGAGAGGATGAGTTTTACTTATAATTCACTAGTTGGATGTGAGTTTGGACCAATACATCCTTTGCAGCCTCCGCTCAGCTGAGGGCTGGTCACTTTGCACAATGTTTATTTTCACACCAACTTGAGGAAAAACTGTTCATCTCAGTCACAGCTACTCATGTTTTGCGTACCACAGCTTCTAATATTTTGGCCATAGAGTTTTGGAAATACAGTGTTACCCTTTGAGTACGTGTTACGTTTGAAGTTGTCATCAAGCACCTGCATGGTCTTGACTGAGAGTTATTATGTGAAGTCACGTATTTGCTTAGAATTTGCAAAGGAAGCGTCCTTACTTTAACAGATTATCTTGAAAGTCATGGCTAGGTGAATTTTGTCATTGTTATCATTAGAAGGCAAACAGCTTTGGGTTTGTTTGAGGTTGTTTTCAATAATTAAAAATATTCTTTCAGTCTATTTCACAAATATGATATAATTTGGCAAATATTTGCTTGTCAATCAAAACAGGGTTTTATTTAGGAAACAATCAAAAAGAAGCTAGAGGCACGAGGCAGTTGTGCCAGCTATATCGTGTGGAGCACTGAGGAACTGGGAAAGCAGGATTAAAATCCTTCAACCACATAAAGTCAATTCATGTCCTAAACCAATCATTGTCCAAAACCATTACTCTGTGGAATTAAATGTCCACTACTTCTTCCCTAGCCCAATAATTATTTTATTGGAAAGTAACTGGAGCAAAGACCAAAAGAACAGAACCCCCCACACTGATTCCGGAGTACCCTGTATTCTCACAGTGAAGATGCTCCAGTTTGCGTCCTGTTTCGTACAAAATAGATCAGCTTCAACACTGGACTCTGCTTTGTGGACAGCCCAGGACACCGCTTCCTACAATACCCTATGACAAATTTTAGCCTCCTCTACTTCGATATAGTTTTCTGATAATTATAAAGAAAAGATACAGCTGCCACACGGCTCCGGCTTAGCTGGCCCAGAGGCTCCCCTTGAAAGAACATCTGGCTCCCCGTCAGCTTTGAGGGCAGGAAACCTGCTTTGCAGTTGCAAGCCTTTAGGTGGAGCAGAAGCCTTCTTCTTGGTGCCAGAAGTCACCAACTTGCATTCCTCACATTCCCCAGAAGCTGGGCTCACTCTCCCACTAGGGATGGACTCTGTCTGCCCACATTAGATCCAGTTGTGAGGTCTCGGGGTCTGTGTCTTCCTTCTGTCTTAGTCTCACTTGTACAGATGGGTTTAGGTAGACCTCAGCGTTAATCAGAGGCTACAACTAAACCAAAGGAAGGCCGCATAAAGAACCCAAGGCAAGAGAAAACCTTTCTGCTTGCGATATCCAAGAATAAATTACAAGCACGTAGGTATAGATCAAAACACAGGAGCCTGCTGAAAACCCACTCATCAACATAAATGACAGCAGAAAAAAACATCCTCAGCTGATGGCAAAAATCACACAGCAGACATGACAAAACGAGACGCCCCTTCCTAACGTGTATTTAAAAAATTAAGTTTCTTAAAGAGTACATTGGCAGCAGCCATTTACTTTATCTGTACATTTGGGAGCACGCTGAGAAGCGGCTTTTCAATCTGAAGGATCAAATCTGACACAATTCATCAGACAATAACAGTGAAATCAAAAAGACAGTAACTGGAAAATGTAATCCTCCCCTGAAATTTTCTTCAGCTCACCATCTGCTTCCATTCTATTACATCCCACTGGGGACTCTCTGTCTTGCAACATCTCCTCTGGGTAGGATTCCACAGATGGAACAGGCAGGACCGATAGCTTCGCTGCAGGACTCAGCCAGCGGGACTGGGCTGACACAAAGCTGCGCCTGCACCTTACCCTCTGACCAAGGTGAAACCCGAGCCACGCCAAACACAGGTGAAGACAGGCACCGAGCCGGATGTCAATGCACTGCGCTAATGTAAAGCACGCGCTCACCTAAACCAGCCCCATTTTCCCTAAGTGAAAACAGCAGGATTGAGCCACCACAATGGAACATTTACAAGCATTTACTGCAGAGGTTACTTCCTCGGAATATCCTCAAATACAAACGTTCCCTCCAGTTGTCAGAACTATTTTGCTGACACAAAAATGCATTGTTCATGCATAGCACTTGTATGCAGTTACTTGGACATGAATTTCTTTCTTTGAAGCGAGGTGCCCTGAGCCACCTGGAAAGAATAAGAGCCAAGCACTACCTACTGAAATGCTATTTTCCATCTTCCACAACTCCGGCGAACTAAAATCGTGGAAATTCTGTTTTAAAAGACAGGCAATCCCTACAGCACAGAGAGATCAAAGGGATGCTAAGGCTCTATAAATTATCCAGTGAGAGTTTAAAACATTTCTAGCAATTAAAATGAATTACTAGAGGTTATTATTTATGGATTAACTTTAACCCATTACCTACACTTAAACTCATGCGATGTATGCTGTATACCCCACAGACATGATAGATCAGGTAAAAAAAAAGACTGTGTTTTTTATATTAATTTGTTCTTGATTCTCTAAAGTTCAAAGTGCATATTCCTTAAGCAGTATGTGTAAGTGAACATTTCTGCTTCCAAAGAGAGTCTTCTCAGCAGTAAAAAGAGCAAGGAATGAGCTATTTAACTTAATTCCTTTGAATTTCAACTGCGGTTGAGTTCAGTGTGCCAGGAATATTAATCCTTAATGCCACACCCACTGCCTTAAAATGCTTTATGCTATGGAGAGCTAATCTAGGTTATGTCCAGGTGAAAAATAAAAGATTTTTATAAATAAAAATTCTTATTATTTATTGTATTCAACATTTACTCAAATAACTACCAGATAAGGTGTTCTACCTACAAACCTACCTGTGTTAGTTCAGTGCAGTGAACTTCTTTGCACTAAAATACATATTTCCTAAAACTCGTTCCTCTCTCAAACTCCAGTCCAGCAACGCTCACAAATATGTCTTTACCTTTACTCAGCTAAAGCAGCTGCATTGATACCAAGTCGTACTGTTCAAGTCAAAGCTGGGCATAATGGTTTCTCCTATTAAGCCACAATCTTTTGGGAAACCACAATTCCTGCCACTTGTTATAACGTTTATCAGAGATTTATACAGTAAAAGCAGCCCGCAATGGCTCTGCAATACTTCACCTTTACTTTAGCAGCATTCATTAAGCAGGATCTATAATGACCCTCTTCATTACATCAACTCTAAAATACTATTTTCTTTTTTTAAATAGTCAATGACATACTTCAGGTTCTATTAGAAGAAATAGTTCTTTATAGCTTGCAAACACCAAATAAAATCTAAAACTACTGACAACAATCACTACATATTATATACTGCTGAGAAGTGTTCAAGGAATTAGCAAACAGGAATTTCCCTAAAACATCACAGCTTTTCCCCAGTCAAGTTTCTTTTTATTATTACTTCGACCAACTCTTACGATTATGTCAAAATACATCAATAACTTTCAAGTGAGGGAAAACAATTCATGCAACTATTCAAATTTTAAGATATATTATGGCTAAAAATTCATTTAGTCGTCTGTTAAAATGCCAAAACATCCAAATACTGAAATACTTGCACCTGATTTTTGTAAAAGGTCGTGTTGATTTTCATGATGAAAAGTTGCTACATTCCTACTTAGCAAAAATGGGAAATATTCAAAATGACAACGCAGTCTGCTTAACAAGTAATTTTTGATTTGCTGAATTATTGCTGTCTCAGACTGGGTAAACCAAACCAGAAACAAACAGTGTCTCACAAAAGTTGATAAGGATTCTAATACGTGAGAACAACAGGAAACTCCTGAAATCTTTACAAATCCATTTGAAAACCCCTTCATCAGATTCATTTCAGTTTCTTGAAGTCTAGAACCCCCTGGGGACTTTGGACCCATTAAAAGCCTGTGACAATACATCAGTTTAGACAGATATGGAATTAATATAGATTTTTTTTATTATTATTATTTAATCTAATCTTATTTTGGTCTAATTTTAACGTAAGAACAAGCTCATTACTTGGAATTTTTAAATATCCTAACACAGCACTATTCTTCGCCTTTCAAAATCCACTGTGCTATGTTTTTTACCCCCATATTTTCACTATTGCTCAGGTGTAAATCAATAGGGCATTTGGCTCACAGCACCACTCATTCAGATGGGTGTGATAAAGACCACGGCTAAATTAAGCATTGTGCTTGGTTGTTATTTTCAAGGGCTACCACAAAGAACACCATCCTGAAGATCTGTGCTGACTCAAGGGACAGGTAGAGGGAAATATCTGGAATGTGGAAGGCAAGTTACACATTGGCACAAAAAAAAAGTCACATTTTAGAGTCAGTGGGAGCTAAAACTAAAAAGAAAGGAGGTCTGCAGCAGCAGAGACCACACGACTCCTTGTTACACATGCAAAGAAACACGGAGTAATTTAGGTTGGAAAAAAACATTTAATATCATCGAGTCGAAGTGTAAACCTCTCACTACCAACTCTACCACTAAACCATGTCTCTAAGCACCACATCTACACAATGAACCTATCTCTGGAAACCCACCACCTGAGGACAGAAAGATTACTGGACCCACTACAGCAAGGCAGAAAGGGGGCTTGAAATTTAATCGTTCCTAACATTGCTTCATAATCATTTTAGTAGCCACGTTTTCTGGGACCACATCATTACCTTGTGTAAATTTATGTTTTAATCTTTATATCCTTTATTTATATCGTTTCCTGAGAAGGACTTCTGGATCAGGCCAGTAACTGACAGCTAATACACATTTTTAAGTAACTCCTATATCCTATGTTACATTAAAGATTATAGGACTATAAAAAACATTAGTTCGTCACTAAATATAACAGTGTTCTCCAGTCCTATTTTTCAGATGTGTTACCAGACTTATCCCCTGCTACAGCTGTCAATAACAAGCTTTTAATTAGCTGTCTATGCCAGGCACCAGAAAGGTCCCTGTAGATCTCAGAGCTCAAGAATTCTCACGATATTCAGGAATTAGCAGGTGACTTACTCCACATCAATGCATGTATCCATATCCACAGTCTCAGTACTTGATTTTAGAAGAGAACCTTTTACAACTTCTTTCATTCTAGCAATAATAAAAAGTAAAGCCCACCATCTTCACTCATTTTTCCCTTAAAATTAACTTTTCCTACATCATTTTCCTCGCTTAATAAAACCTAGATGAATTATGACTACAGTAACATCATATTATTATCTCTTACATTTACATCATAACCTTTATCAGGCAAAGTCTGTGGTCCCGGACTGATTTTACATAGCGGCCAGCACACAGGCTTAATTCAAATCTGTCTCCTAATAACTGTCACTAATGACAAAAGTAATAGTATGAATGAGTATCCATTACCAATAATATCAATATTGTTATTCTCTGATAGTTTTAATAGTTTTAAAATCAATGTCAGGCAATTACATTAAAATATACAGTGGATGCATTATTTTCTAATAACCCTACAAATGCGTGTCTTGGTTAAACAGAGAGACAAATTCAGCTCCAACTAAGCATGAAATATTCCGTAATGTTTTCATTATCAGGTTACATACTGAGGTTGTTCATTAGATAGACTAAATAAGTACATAATAAATAAAAAGAGAGAAAGAGAAATGTTCAGGGCATCAGTGGAAGCACAGCGGAGCTTCTAGTTTCCCTTTGTTAATCGCTCTTTGCAACCCTGCTGGATTCTTGCACACAAGAAGACAGCCGCTTCCCTTTCTCCGCGGTGCCGTGACTGTGATGGGTCTGGAGAGACAGCTTGAGCTGCCCAAAGCAAGACCCAGCTTACTGTGAGGCGACGGGCTTTTTTTTCCTCCCAGGACGGTTGTAGTGTCAGAGGTTTACGGTCAAGCCCAGTTTTGGTTTGATGTTTGAATGAAAACCAATTCATGTATTGTAGAGTAAAATCTCATTGTTCTCTCTTTGATTACCAGTTCAAGTACTATTAACTGGACACTAAGGACAGGAAAGTTAGTATAAAGCACATCTACTCTTTTACCATGTCTGCACCCTCTCCCGTGTAAGCAAGCCAAGTTTTACTACCTATTTCATACAGTGATGATCATCACAGAAGATAATTAACAGTATTTCTAGGATATATAGATACATGTTTAGCTATACATTAGGCAGCATTAGTATGCTTCTTCCTTTGATAGGGAAGAAAAACATGAGGATAATGTATACAGAGCATTTAAGAGTATCTGTTTCTTCTGAATGCACTCATTTTGACGATATTCATCATCATTAACCACAAGGGTTGCTTCCACTTCTTTTTACTTTAGCGAAGAGAACTTTGTCACCAGCAGTATTTGCACTTCTACAGATTTCGATCCTCCCACTGGTGGAAGCTGTACGCACTAGCTGGATTCAATGAGTGAATTTAAATTACAGAAATATGTACATAAATATTCATTTCCTTAGGCTGTTTTCACCTCCTCCTCCCTCCAAAAAAGACTAAGTACTGTAGTCAGTGGATTAAGGCACAGTCAGAGCAAGAAGGATGGAAAGAAATCAGATATCAACTTCTCATTCACTAAGCCAGTGCAGTGACCTTGTGTCTTTCACTGAAAGGACTCAAGATGTGTTAATGCTTCAATCAGCTGCTTCTTTCTAACATCCCGGGGACATAATGTCTAGTTGTAAAGTGATGTGTAGCCCATGCACCGCACTGGTGCTGATGGAATTTTTCTTTCTCTGCTTTTATAGGAATAGAGCACAGAGGAGCATACCTCTTAGGACTTAATGTATCAAACAACTTGCTTTCTTGTGTTTTGCTTTTTAAAAAAATGTAAAATAAGTGAAACAAAAAATAAAAAAAAATCCCTTTTTCCCTTATCTAACAGCTATTATTTCTAAATCGTTGCAGATAGGAAGGGTTGTTCTTTCATCACTCTACCAGAAACAGGCATCTGCTGACTAGTTAAAGCAACATAACGTTTTCTTTATATGTTTCTGCATATAAAGAACTTTGCATTAAAGTTACATTTATCATCCGTTGTCCAACACTGCATTTGATAGTGTCTCTGGAGGTCATTCTTACTAGCCAGTCACAGCAATCTGAATCTGTAAGTTATCAGTCTCAGAATATGACAACTTTTACCCAGTTCTTTCGTGAGTAGCTATGTACGGTGGGCAAAGGAAGACAAGGGAGAAATGCAGGGCACCATCAAGCATCACATTTCAAAAGGGACGCGCTCGCTGTCCTGTTTTTGTAGGAAGAGCAACCGGCTTCTCTTGCCCTCTTGCTGCAGCATTAAATGAATTTGCTACAAATGCAGATTGTCCTTTCAGATTTACAGCTGGCACCTGTAAATTAAACCTTACTTCATGAAATAAGCAGTTCAGTGAGAGAAGCCAGCAGTAATTTTTTGATTGATCTAATAGACGTTGACTAGAAGTACAGTGACTAATACAGTATTCATGAGTGGACCTCTTTCAAAATTTCTGTTTATTGACATAAGCCATATCCACAACCTCAGCAAATTTCCTGAACATTGACTTAAAAATGAAAATTCCCATACAAAAAAAATCTCAGTAGTTCTTCTGGAAGTAACTGATGTACAGTGAAGTTAATTGACTTCACAAAGGAGAGACAACAGTCAGTTGGTTCCCTTTAGACCCTTATTATTACATGTAAGATACACATCTGATTGAACGTCACCAACTCCAATGGCTCATAAGGATATATGACGACATTACTTAAGGAACGGGGCAGAAAATTGTCATGGAATAAGGAACTCCAACATGATTTCAAAATTAATCAGAGCTAGGCTTAACACATACCTTGGTCTATGTTTCCCCTGTAAGCAGTTGAACAATTAGAGGACACAGAAACACTATTAATAGCCATTGACTGTCAGTGTTGGCCAAAAATCAAAATGCTTTTGAAAATAAAGACAGCTCAGGTAAGCTCTTTCTACTGTCCCTCTACTTTGTTGGCAGGTGGATACCTATCATTATCCAGCAGTACCGGAAAAGGTTTTTTCTCCCACTAGCTGTATCAGATTACACTTCTCTATCACTTTCTCTCTTCACTCCATTTAGTGATTACTGGGTTTTGGCAAACATCTGCAATAAAACAGCTTCTCTTTTATGAAGCAAGATAAACACCACATGGTGGATTTAATACAACCAATCACCTCCCTCTGGAAACGACTTTCATTGCACTATCTCCTTATAGTAAGCAGCAGCTGTGTTTAATGAGCTGGAAGAACAGGTCAATAAAAAATATCTATATGCATGTTGCTTAAATATCTATTACATATATGTAGACATTAAGTCAGCTCATGGTGTTTACCCTACTGCCTGATCTTATCATAATGACAAATCACCACAGGTTCCATCAAACAAGATTAAAGATATTTCCTCATACAGCGCTGCAATTAATTCCCGAGTATTTTAAACTTATTTTTTCAAAACTGTGGTTTGTTTCAGTGCAGATGATCAGAGGCCGTACCATGGGTCTGTTTGCCTGCCTGTGTCGAGTTAATTCTTGAAATAGATGCCCATTGTTTGTTCAGATACCAGTTTTCTGCTAGTTCACAAGGGAGAGATGCCTCTCTGAATTAGCTGCTGATGGACTCTGCTCATTTTACCAATGCAAATAAACATTAAAAACTACAAAATAAGAGGGGTGAGAAGCGACTAAAACCAAATCTTTTTGAGAGTTGTTCCTAGCAATACCATAGAATTTGCCTACTGCAGTAAAACGTTTCTACACAGTAACTCTTGGTGTTAGAACCCACCTCCAAAGATTGGCCCGACACTGTCCAGTTCTTCCAAAACACTGATATTTTTACTTGTACTTTTATCCTCAGGCCTTTTCTTAGCTCCAGAATATTTTTTAACCAATACACTGGGAAAAAAAAAAGTGCAAGGAAGGTTCTTCTCTGTTTAAAGGCCATTTGAACACCATTAGCCCAATCGAGGAGATTCTTAAAATTGATAGAGATGTGAAAAGCTCTCAACCAAGAACACAGAAGCAGAACACAGCTTAGACTCACAGCTCAGAGTTTCTAATTGCACACTCAGAAAACATCCTGGCAATAAGGTACTTGGATTACTGCAGCAGTATAATGATCACGAAACTAGCTTGGAGGCATCTGGGATTGTGACATGAAAGAATCAAGCGTCTTAGCTCTATTCTTTCATGTTCACGTGCACGTTTGAAAAAGCTGAGTCAATCCTTTCAAAACTGAAGTTAATGAATAAAAGTGTAGCAGTAAGGAATTTATTAAAAATTAAGAAAAGGATCAGAGCAAACGATGCAAATGCTATCACTGTAAGAGCGAAAGGAAGGTCTAATTAGCTGTTGCTTTGCACTCCAACACAGAATCAACCAGCAAACCTTTGTATTGGTTTTCAGGTAAAAAGCATTCCTGAAAACATTCATAAAATAAACTTTGTCACATGCTGAATCAAATCAGAGTCCTCAAAGCCCTGTGGTCTGTTACCTAACAAAGACCACCGCCTGAGATTTCAGAGGAAGAATCTTTGCATCACATTAAGTAAAGCCTAATGCCTAAGGGGAAAAAGGTGCATTTTCTACATCTCTGTATAGGATAAGTATTAACAAAAGGGTTCAGAAGGTGCGCAGGCAATAAGTATATAAGCAGTCACCTACTCCATTTCCCAGTACTATTACAGAAATTAAAATAATGGTAATGATCTCATCAGACACTGTTATAACCAGAGTAAAAGACATGGAAATAGCCTCCCTCACGTGCTGCAGAGAGCTCAGCGGGCCGGAGAGGCACGCGGCACAGAGTCACACACCACAAAGGGCAGTTTTATTCTCATCGCTTCCAGCTCTGCCTACGACTTACATAAAGAAATTGAAAATTCTTATTAACTCATTTCTGGAAGAAAGTGAAATCTCCCAGAGATGGTTTTAAATTTATTTGTTTGTGAAGAACATCAGGACCCAAACACAGCAGTTTAAAGAAAAGTGAACAGCTTTCAATTTACCTTGCAGTCTATTATGATCCCAGCCTGCTGATGCAGAAACTTCTGTACTCTAACATCTATGTGGAATCACTGTGGCAAGATATAGCTGTGCTTATTTATGCAGCACATTCATAGCTGCCAGCGGGAGAGCAGAGCGGGTGCGGAAGGGAGGGTAAAGTCACCCCTGCTACCTCCCAACAGCTCATGAGCCCTGAGCTTCTACCTCCAAACCTCCAAACGCCCTTTTTACTCCCTTGATATTGATTAAGCGTGAGATAAGAAGGTGGCAAACGTAGTCCAAAGAGCAAAAATATATTAGTTTAATTCAACTTCTATTCTACAAACAACTAACCAGGTTAAAGAAAACCCAAACGACTCTTCTTGAATACTTAACAGCTTCTATGAGGCTTCCACAGGAAAAGGGCAGATTTCCATCACTCTCAGAGAAACAGTAGGGAACTGAGCAATTTGAAAAGCCAGTTTCTTACCTAGAAAGATGAATTGATTTACCTTGCTCCTTGCATTCTCTTAAGGTAGACTACAGACAATTCTGTTCAACTGTATTATTCTTGTTTATATGCATAACTTGAGTCTTGGATGACATATAGGTCAGAATTGCTTTGAAGCTGTCGCTATAAGAATTCTGTAATCTTGGGTTTTCTTTTTTAAATTCCAAGTCCCAGTGAAAGTCAGTTAGATCTGGTTTTCCAAAGACTAAGGAACTTTTCAAGCTTTAGCATTTGTCCATATAACGAGTCTAAAAAGTTAGTTATACTGGTGGCGTTTGCTGCACTGTTTTACTTGTTAAAATTCTAACAATTGTGTGTCTGTGTTTCAGTTTTGTTATATAGTACTTGGGAAGGCTTAAAGCTAAATAGTTATGATTTCAACCTATATCTCAGCAACAGTTAGACCAGTGGCTCTCTATTTTGTATACTGTTCACTATCCACACATATTTTTCAAGTGGATTTTGAGCCACTTCTTTCGCAGTAAAGCAATTTAATCATCGTTATGACTGTGATTTCTGGTTTTAACACTGACCAAAGCACTTTCATGGTGTCTAAAGCTCTTCTAGTAAGTAACTGAACTCTGTACACGGCCAGGGCATCCTTGTTATTGTTCCTCATCAGATATTTCATCAGTATAAAGTCTATTCCATTTAAGACCCCATTCCAGAGTTTGGTGCATCCTGTTGTACCAGTATAGTATATAATATTGTTTGATACTGGGAAGATGACAGAACTGCCAGACAATACATAGTTTTAATTATCTGCCTGAATATTTTTTGCTTATTATCCAGTAAATCTTGGTGAATTGGAAAACTGAGATTTATCATGTTGAAAGGGTGAAATGAATGTGCTTGATACAGAATTTAAACTGGTAAATAAAGATAACAAACTAATTTTAATAAAACAGTGGGGAGGATTATGATGCTAAAGAGCAGCTGGAGTCCTGTTCTTGCCTTATTAAAGTAAGGAATTTTCTCAATAACTTCCTGAATTGCAAGATCAAGCACCTACAACTCAGGCAATATTCTTAGGCCAAATTTCTTCCTCATTCATAAAGCTTTGAAAATCAAAAGTGTGCTGAAAGCCAGTTTTCCAGTGCATATAGAAATATAAATCCGTGCTTGCTTATTTATGCAGCCATGCTTTCTCCTTCAGCTTCTCATCCGATAGGAAAAAGGAGACAGAAGAACACAGCCCATTTTGTGAAAGTAATTTTGAAGTATGCTTTTCCTTACAATTTAAAACAGAAACAAGCGAGCACTATATTTGATCAGTAAAGAGTTAATACTAAAATCTCATTTATTGCAGTAGAAGACTGAACAACCCCAATTCTCTCAGATAAAATATTTTAAGGTATATCCATATAACAATAATATTCTATCAAATCAGAGTACAGTTCCCTAATGTATCCAGTTAATTTAATGATAGTATTATTACTTGCTTAACAATATTATGTTGTTGACCCAACTTACCGCTGCCCTTCAGTTCTGCACATGTGCTTTCCGTGTTGCACAGGCAGAGGTGTATACTTAAACAGGTATTTAACAAGTTTACTCAGTTAGTCTTAATTCACAGCTACCATAGACAGAATAAAATGTGCCTCATTAAGAAAAACTCTGGAGGGAATCTCAAAATTAGTCTCTTAATGACTCTTATAATTTTGAAAATGAGATAAAAAGTTAAAGAAATTATAAAAAATGAACCACCTTACAATGTGTACTTTTGCTGGGTCTTTGATTAAATGAATTCTGAGAACGGATGACCCATGAATAATTGTCAGTTCATTTTAAAACTTCCCCTCTTTCAATCTTGCTATTCAGTCTCACTGAACTTTTAAAGTACTTAATTAAAAAACCGATAGGACCAAATATTCAAAATCATTCTGTAGACCTTGAATGCTAAAATAGAGCGAGTCATCAGGCACCTTAATCCACTACCAAAAGAGCGGTAAAAAAATGACTCCAAATATACACCTTTTTAAAGAAGGCAGTCTTCTCTAGAGGGAATCAGCACTGCCGTCTCTGTAGGCAGCCAGTCACAGCTCTAACCATCGTCACTGTGATACACCTGAAATACAGAGCTGTACAGAAAGATGTACACATCCACATTAATTTTCCTGCTGTTTTTTTTTTTTAATATTCTCTTAGGGATGTTTTTCTCCTCTCTGACCAAAGCTATTGAGTGACTCTTCATTCCTCATCCCTCTGGCTCGATCCCCTTGGAGCGTCTGATTCCTTCCCACAGTTTTGTCCCTGTTTGTGCTCTCAGTAGCTAACAAAGATTCCCAGGACAATTCTTGTCCTTTTCCCATCACAACCACGTGTCCCTACCAGATTGTTCAATTTCAACTAAAAGTTCATTAATTCATTTGGTGTCTTTTCAGATATATTTTTGTCTACTACCCCTACACTGTGATGTAAGGGTTACAATCTACATTTTATGAGATGAGATTGAAGCAGCACTTTGACATGACTTGATATAAACTACCAAAAAAGAGCATCTCACATGATTAATATGAAGACTCGTTCTATTTTCTGTTTAAAGGTTCTTCAACTAATGTTAATAAGTTGCTAGAGCTGACTGAACAATTTGCAATCAATAACGTCTCCGATGGAGATGGCTGCATTTCATCCTTCTGGTCTGTCAGGGAGCAAATTCTGATTTCTATGAATGCATTTGTTACACAAAAACATTTAATAATTTAGTTCTACACATTTCTCTACTCTGATGGAGTGAACAAAAATGGTTTAATTCCTGCTCAGTATTAGAACACTGTGATCGGCAGCTGCGATTAGTCAGAAACTCTCAGGCTGCACTTTGTGCCCACCGATACCACGAAAAACATTTCCTTACATTAAGCTACCATCAGATCAACCCAGTACAGCACGGCTATAGATATTCTTTCCCTGTCTGGGCATGAGTTATCTAGCATGAGACTTAAAAGTTCATCGCTTATCAACATTTCTGACTTACTCAACTACATTGATATCTTTCTGGATCATAAATGCAAAGAATTAAAAATATAGCTGAGTAAAATGGTATCGCTATTCTAATACGACATTGATATTTATCTCTAATTATTGTTACTTTTATTTCCCATTTTAGCACATTGAAATTTAAAAGCTGACTTAACAGCTCAGCTATCCAGTGGCTATATAAAATAAGAAATGTCAAACTACCAGTACAGCTAAAGTTCTAGACTTTGCTGCGCTAAATTACTTGGGCATGTACTTAAATTCATAAAACGTCCATTAAAATCCACTGATTTTACTAAAGACTTTAAAAAAAAACCCAGCCATGTACAATCTTTCCACAGCTACAGGATGGTCAATTTTAATCCATGTTTGTTTCAGAGCCTAAGCTATATTGTTTATTTAAATATTTAAACTATTTTCTTTTCAGATAGCAGTACACGATGTTTTGCTTATTTTCTTTGTTTACCACTTCTCTTTCTGATCCAGGGTTTTAAGATCAGTAAAACTGAATACATTATCTACATAGAATAATCTCTTTTGTTTTCCCTCTCTCTCTTCCCACCCTGTAAGAATGTCAACTCTGTTGCCAGGTCAGCTCTGGCAATCTGATGCCAACTCCTCCTACTTCTACATAATTCCTGATAATAATTTTTTAAACAAAAAAGATAAAACCAGTCATAACACATTTTTGTACGACACCAGAAAAATCATTTAAATTACTGCCCTGGATGGAAAGCCCAAGCAAGGAAACAGGAAATTATTCTGTTCTTATATTTTCAGATTTGGGTAACCTGGCAGGCACACACTGAACGGTAAACATCCTTTGCTTTGTGACACTACCTTTAGCGATGAAATGTAAGGAAATTATAAAACTTCTTGATATGGACATTAATTGACAAGAAACTCAAAACATCATCTTTGTAGACATTATCTTATCACTGAGTTTAATTAACGTTTCCTTCAGTCTTGATCTGGATAAATCTTTCCCTTGAGAAGAAAATGAGGGGAAATCGTTCAGCAGGAAAAACAAAAAAATCTCTACAGCACTAAAAAATAAAATATTAATTAAGACCAAGAAAACCTAACCAATCAGAAAACCTAAACTAAGACACAGACAAAATAGAGTCATTTGCACTTTCTAGTGTAACTTTAACTCTGCAATCAATGCACAGGTTGTCTGCATGCTAAATTTCTGCCAACTATGCAAAACATGTTGGGCACTAAGCCAAATAGTGAATTTTAGCACATGCTTGAGTTGCTTTAAACTGTTCTTGTGAGGAATGAATCCAAAACCTATGTCAGTCTACATACAGATGAAAATTCCTCAAGATTTAGATGATCGAGGAGCTTTCATTTACATCTACAGAGATCTTGGAGAAATTTAAAACAGCTAGATCAGGCCACTCTACGTGTTCATGTAGTCCCATATCACAGAGAATCCTAGAACGGATTGGATTGGAAGGGACCTTAAAGTCCATCTAGTTCCAACCCCCCTGCCATGGGCAGGGACACATGGCTGGCAGAAGATGAGAAGGAAAGAGTGCGAGTGCAAATGCAGGGCTAGAATTTACTGATAATTCCTTGTTACCTGTAGCCTAAGGACTTCCTCGTGTTTCAGTGTCTTGACATTGAACTGACCTTGACAGATCTGTCTTGCGTGAATTTGTCCAGCGTCATTTTGAACCTATGTAAACTTTACCAACCATAAAAACAGACAGTAAAAAAATCCATGACTTAATTACAGGTTCTGTTAATAAGCAGCTCCTTTTGTTTTGATCCTGCTGCATGCTAATTTCATCCGGTGTGTCCTAATTTTGGCAGAGGACGAGACAGTGATCTATCATTTCCTATTAATCCTCTCAATTTCACTCAGGTTTTATAGATCTTTGTCACGAGCTCCCTTAGTCACCTTTTTTTTTTCTAGCCTAGAGAGCATTTTTTTTCTTTTTTTGTTGTTCTTCATGTAGGAGCTCACTGATAACATTGTTCACCCGTGCCTAATCTCCATGTAAACTCCCCACGTACGTTCTAAGTTTAACTAAAGTCAGTTGAAGGAGAAAAATAAAGCATAAGGTTGAAGAGCACTCGAGAGAACACAGTATGATTAAGGGTAGCCAGCACAGATTTAGGCAGGGGAGGTTATGCTCAACTAATCTCCTAGAGTTCTTTGAAGATATTACTGCTGTGATAGATAAGAGAAATACTGCACTTGTAGTGCATTTAGTTTTTCAAAAAGCATTTGAAAAAAATCCACATCAGAGATTAATGGCCAGGAACCACAGACTAGAAGGTAAAAATAGGGCACTGGATACAGAACCAGTAACGGTGCAGGAGAAAGGAGGCAGTAATTTCACCTTACAATCATACAGCACCTTTCCCAGTGAAGATAGCCCTCATCCCTCTCCTGATCTATTGCCGTAACCCTCACTGAAATGCGGCCGTTGGAGGGACACAACAGACATGACACACAGGCAGAATCAGTCTATAAGAGTTTCTACAGAAAACTGATTATTTTTATCCGATTGAAATTAGAAGAGCAACTATGGCAATATAAGCAAACTCTAATTACTCTGGCAAAGCAAGCAAAATTTACTCACCTGAATGGAACTTAGCAAGGACATTAACGATGCATCTCCAGATTTTGTGTAAATCATCACACACGTGTCAAACCCACATTTCAAGTAGCTACTCCATCAACTACCAGCACCCAGGTCTTTGAGTTCATGCCGTGATGCCACTTTAGACAGTGATCTGATAAACATTTCATCCAAAGGGCCTCAAAGCAGCCGGGAAAAGTACTAAAAATACCCATCTTTTTGTATTTCTCACACGCGCTGGCATCCTGATATGAAACTATCAAGGCTATGACACTTTTTGCCCCCTTTTGCACAAATGAGGAAATCTCAGCAGTATGACTTAGTTTATGTAACAGTTCAGGATGTTTTTTTACAGCAAGACTGCACGTTACACAAATATATGGGTATTTAACGTACCATCCTCAAACCACTCGGATGCCCACACATAGCAACGGAGGGATAATTACAACTTATATGAGAAGGAACAAAGAAATATTCCCCTATTGCATAATATAAATTCAACACTAATAAGCAGTGATTACTATCACGCAAGTAGAGCTGTGTAAATTATGCAGGAAAAAGTATTTAAAGATCCATTTGAGTTTCCAACTGAATTACTTTCAGCCACGTTATACTGTGCTGGATGCTCTCTTTCATAAAAAATTAAAGCTGCTGCATTTTACTACAGAAACATAGTTTGTGAAGAGGAAGTTTTTAAGTTTCATTAGACAGAGATTGTATTGAAAACAAGTTTTAAATCTACACCAAATATATTCATACAGGTGAATACTCAACCAATTAAGGTCTGGAAGGTCCATATGGTCTTCTAAATAATTCATTGCAAGAATCAAGCTCAAATTGCCAATATTTACAATAAAGTTTAAGAAAAACATTTCTCAGAAACATTTGAATAATTAATACACAGTTGAGAGAATCTCAAACCATTCTACAAGCTGAAAAAAAAATATTTTCCATGAATTATTCATTTAGCTCTGCATACAACTCTTTTCCTTAACCCAAGAGGATTTACTCTTTTTAGGTGATTATCTTCTACCGTGGCTCTACTACACTGTAGCTTAAGCGATACTGTGTTTATAACTCTAGATTGGCTTCCAGGAGTAGCTGTACTACAGTCATTAAGTACTTAAAATCACACACAGGAAAAAGAAAAAAAAAGCATGGAGCAAAGAAGGGCAGATGTTTGGACTATTCTGTTCCACTACAACCAGGCTGGCTCCCATTAGCTGAGATTAGATGATGAATTGGACCCTGCACCCTCTTACTGAAAAGGTATTTTGACTGACACAGTGGCTCCAAGGCATTCAAGATGCAGCATGAGTCCATTTTGTAAGTATAGTAAGGACCTTGTTATTTTGCCCTTGAGAAAACTTCTGTATATGGATGAAATAGACCTTGCAAACCTGCAAGGAAGCTTAAATTCCTGTTTTGTTTTGGGTTTTTTGATTCATTTTTTAAATCTGCTGGGCAGCACAGAAATCTTACACTGTGATACTGGTGGTTCCTTATCAATACAAATTAGTATTCTCTGTTTTTAAAACAAAAATCAGATAAAATGTATTCATTGATGCAGTAATAACCAATTACTGCACAGAAATACGCAACACAACTTGTGAATAGCTGTTCTGGCTTTATCCTTAACATGACAACTGAAATGTATTGCCGTGTTTTAATTGTGGCTCTTTTTTCCCCCACAGCACACCCTTCCCCCTCTCCCTTCTCTTTAAACTGCTGCTTTATCACTGAAGAGAGATGCAACCCTTCTCCAGAAATCTATGTAAGGAAGAAATACCGAAATTTGTGCTGAATGCAGAAAAATAACAAAACAATGATAAAAAAGCATCCATGAAGTGCATACATCAAAGTCAAAAGAAATCTTTGTATTCTGCTGGTAATGCTTACAAGGTAAAGTGGCATGCAGATTTCTTATTTAATAAATTCCCACAGAAAATTAGTTTTTCACAGTGGGAAGAATTTCAAGGCTTGCCGCGATGAACAGGCAGGATCTAATCACTGCTCAGGCTTTGTAGATACACCAGGGCTTGCAGATATTTGAATGATCCAATTATTCTGTTGAGGCACAATCACCTTACCTGCATACTAATCAAGTAATATGCCAACATGAAACAACTCTGGCTTTTCTGGAAACTCTAGACGTATACAGCTCCCTGGCTGACCTTCTGCCAATTACATTCATTTCAATGCTATCAGCTCATCTTTTGCCCAAAGGTGACATATGCACAAATCTATAGGGAAAATTGCCTCAATCAACTTTTCGCTTCACACGATGCAGAACAGTTTCTCGGTGATACGAATAAAAGGCATTAATTCTAAAGCTGGATGCAATTGTACACTAAATAGCAATGAATTTTTCAGACAAGAAACCTCTTCAGAAACTGTAAAGGTACATGCCATAAAAATGAGAGGATTCTGATTATTAGAGGAAACAAAATCAATTACTCAGTTCTATCCCCTGTGAATGACAACTCAAAGTGAGGATGAACAGAGTCGAGATAATTTCTGCTATATCAGTACTTAGAGTGGATATTGACTTTTGGGCTTCCCTTTTTGGGGGGATTCCTTCACACATGGCAACTTTATTATGTTCTATTTTGATTCTTTGTGACTGTAGACTGAGATATCAGTAAATTTATAAAATATTTTACTGGTAGAACTTTGGATCACAGTTGGAAGAGATATTTTTAGCACTACATTTTCCAACTATGTTTCATTACAGAAACGCTTGTTGTCTAGATTTTATAATAACAGCTTTCTCCTGAAAATGGAAACCACTTAATTATTTATCACTATGTATTCTAGACAGTCAACTCAGTTTCTAAAAGTCGACAACATTTTGTCAGAACATTTCTGATGCCCACAGACCTAGCAAATTGAGCAAAACCTCAGCATTTTTAAGGCCTAACTAGCGGGAACACTGCCTGGGTTTTATTTCTAGGTGAGAGACACGCTATTTGACTAAGCTTTTTTATTCCAGCTTTAACAGTATTTACATTATCATCTGCTCTTTCAAGAAATATAGGACCTTACGCAATACTGCTCATAAACAGTGAATAGAGAATAACAGAGGACTTCAAGATGATTGAAAGGCATCGCTGCGTCAAGCCATTAACCTTGGATCTCACCATTGACCAAAATGACAGTATTAGGAGCTTGAGATAATACGGTACAAACACCTAACCAAGGAACAGCCGTAAGTATGAAACATGACTTGTGATTAACAGGACTTATTATTGAGTGTTTGTGCCTTTCAGAAAACTCTCAAGTTTCTTTTTATTATCTCTTTTAAACTGCCATTACCATTTTAACCTCTCCCAAAAGGTGAGGGCAGCCAGACAGGCCAACAGCACTGCTTGTAAGTAAGTACATACACAGCCTCACTCGCAAAATCCAGTGTCGGGAATATTTCCCATGGCTCTACAATTCCCCACTTCTCAACAGAAAGTTAGAAAAACTTATCCTTATTACTCTTGCAAAGCTTCACCTAGAGCAAAAGACAAAGCAGTAACATTTTCTTGAGTCTGTAATTACTGTATCACTAGGCTTTTTAAATACTCTAAGGCATTCTACAGGAGAATTTTGCTTCGTTAAATGAGAGGGATAAAAGGCAGGTAGTTTAATGTTTTCCTTCTATTTCATTTTTCATACAAGCAGCTTGTTCAAGGTAGTAAGGGAAAATAGCTCCTCAAGAACAATATTGAGGTGAATTTCTATTGCTCTTTGTCCTGTAAGCTTCTTACAAGGGGAAAAAAAATCAAATACATTCTCTGGAAGAATTGACTTGGTAGAATAACAACACAGAATACAGGAGGAGGACAGATGGATAAGATGCACAGAGTCTCTTAACAAAAGAATACATTGTTTATTTATCTTTCAAGGCCATTCGTAATATGTGATTGTTCCCACGATGAGTCTTCCCAAGGAGAATGGAAAATGCTCACAATTGGGGAAAAAATACTCAAGCACTGCATATTTTACAATATAACTTTGGGTTTGTTTTTTTTCTAGAAAGAACAAAAGTCTGGGAAAAAAATCTATATTGTTTCTGCAGCTGCATTCTACTATTTAAATAAGTAAATAAAATCAGGTGAAATTCTGTGACCTCCATACATAAGTGACACTTATTGCAGCAGACAACAAAATCCATTCATTACAGACCTCAAGTTATTTTCAAATTTTATATCCACTATTATAAAAGACAAAATGTGTTTGTCTCCTGTAAAGGATTCCATGATAAATTCCACCAGCCCTGGCTGTGATGGCTGTTGAACTAAAGACTAGCTGAACAACCTATGTTCTTAAAGCATCATATCTCTGTCAGAATCATCCATGGAAATGTAGATGTCAAGTGACTAAAATGAGGGCAGTCAATTTTATGCATTTTGTCAGATTGTCTGAATGACCTCTTTGAAATATCTACCTAATATCCTGTTATTTTACGTAATTGAATAAATTTTCTTTTTATGGCAGAAGAAAACCTATCCACTTGCTGCACCCTAAAACACATTATTACAAACACCTATCTTTTTGCTAAGTCTTGATTTTAAGTTTCAATGTAGAGAAAGTAATCTGCTGGTCAGGTTGGAACAATTAAAAATGATGTGAATTTCTTAAATGTATTTCATTAGCATTCAAACAGGACAGCTCCTATGTTTTCAGAGTAGACTTGTCCTTTGGTATTTAAAGGAATTCAAAAATATATTCAAAGAATATACTGCTGTGCAGATTGCTGACTGAACTGAGCAATTGAGACGAGGCCCAGAGGAACGACCTCGTGTGAGCATCTGACAGAATCTTCACATCAAAGACAGATCTGAGATTAGGTAAGACCAGAAGAAGTTATCCCATACAGGCTTTCTGATGCAATGCTTTCTATAAAACTCACTTATAGAATAATTCAGCAAGCAGAAGTTTAAACAGTAGGTCTGTATAGCTCGAAGTGCTCACAGGTGAAATTGGAGAGTTACGAACAATCCTACAACGGAGCAGAACCCAACGCAGCCCCGCGATCTGGGCTGACCTAACCGTGTTCTCCTAAGGATCACAGATATGTGAAGGCTTTGAAGAGCTGAATTACTACAATGGATTCTGAAGTGAAGCAATCTAAGAGCACACAAGTATATCATTCATTGCTCTATAAGCAACACAATAAATCACACTGTTTACTTCCCACTAGAAAGAAATGTCATCTGGCATCTATCGTACGCGGAGTGCCAATGGAAGTGTCATCTGTAGCCTTGACGTTTCACTCAGCGCAGCGACAATGTTCACAGGATGCTTCTCGGTTGGTTTGAGGTTTAGAAAAGCAGGAGAAGCTTTAAGGCAGCTTTTACACAAAAAACAAAAGGGCACCCGCATGTGAATACTCAGTAAACAGTAATATCAGAGGTTTGCCCATGGGTCAGGGAAAAAAGCATCAGTCAATATCCCTGCCCTAAATGAAGCCTAAAGCAGGGAGCTCTGTCTGCTTGCTAGTTTTCATGTTGCTTAGAAAGCAGGAGGGGAAGAAGCACTGCCAGAGTTCTGGCCCTAGGCGACATGCAGAGCAGAAGGTGGAATCTGAATTATTGCTATTAACTCATATTTTCTAGATGAAATTGTTTCGGTCAAATGCAGAGAAAGTCAGGGACATTTATTGTATAAGAGCACTTTCCTATCCAGTGCCTGCAACCATCATTAAAGGACCTCAGTTCGTATATACATATATTTGTCAGTCATTCTAGAACACACACCAAATTGCTATTATCAAAATACTTGTTTTGCACAGCTACTGTATCTTTGATGAGCGAAATATCTGCCTTTGACATTTCCAGACAAATTTTACAGTTTTTAGGAGTGAAGCTAGTTAAAACATCCAGGCTATTAGTCTACTACATAATAGGCTTCTATCAATTTTGCTATTAAAAAATAATTTAGGAGACACATTAAATTATTCACAATACAAATATGGGCCACATATAATGGTATGTGGTATATATAATGGTATTGAGCACAGTTGGAAACAAAGCCCTCTTGGTTGTGTTACCAAACTAAAAACACCTACAAATTAAGCTCATGCTCAACAACAGAGGAAGACTGTTCAGGAATTCGATCCTTGGCTACGTTAAATGCTCTGCAAAGATCTCTTTACCATCCAGGGAGCAGAGCCTTCCAGGTAAAGCAGCTGGATTTGGAGTGCTGGGGCTGGACTCCGAGGTTTGCCAACTCACTGAATGCAGTGATATGCCAAGTAGTGAAATAACTTGATTTATACAGATGTTGTTCTTGTGTTACATTCAGTGACTGTGTAGCCAGAATTGCCTACTAAATGTATTCCATGTATCGTATTACACAAACCAGGCTTTATTTTTGTATCGAACGCCGTGACTTTCCTCAAACATAGACCAAAACCAAAGCCTGTCTCGGGTTGTTTTAACACTGTTCTAAGTGGAAGATACTTGGCGACAATTCTTCATTGTTTCTCTGCTGGTTTTAATCTGCTACTTCTCAACTTCACCAATCATCATCGCAGAACAAAGAAAAAGCCGTTTGTTTCCATGACAGTAGAAGGACAATTAGCTGTTCTATGTTAAAACAGCATTTCTAATATGTCTATATGTCTCAATCAATGATATGACTTAAAACCATATGCAGGGGAAACTCAAGAACCTGCATTTTAGACACTTTAGAGAAACCCTGAGCCCTGCACTTGTAGTTCAGAACTAACATTATATTCCGTTGCTTGTGATTTGGTAAGCTAAAGTAACAGCACTTCCTATGCAGTAGTGCAAAATGTTCTGGCAAGCAGCAAGTATTCCAGGGTGAGTTAAGTGATGCTTTAAAACTTATTTTAAATAGATATCCCTATATATATGTTAAACGGACAAGCAGGATTGGCTGTAGTGAAGGGAAAAGGAAAGTGTGCAGACAGATCTATGTAGCTAAAGCAACAAACAAAACAATAAATGATTTCTACCTCACGAGACACTGAAGATGTTCCTAAAAAGAGCTCTGTTGTTAGGAGAAGTATAATACAGAATCAGCTAATAATAGAGCTTTGTGATATAAGTAAATTGTTACTGCAATACCTTGAAGCACCACTCAGGCTCCATTTTAATTATTCACAAAAGGTTTCACTGGACATTTTACGTTAGTTAAAAATAATTTTAAAATTTACAACATCCAAGCAAAAAATCTGTTGTGAATTTTAAAGCGATTTCAAAGTAGCTATAGATTGTTGAAATGTTTACTGAATAAACACTGATCCCGATAATGCATTTTTGTTCACATAACTTGTTCTATAGTAACAGACAATTCTATTGGAAGATAAAGAAAAATAAAATGCCTCAGTTGTGTACTTATTAGTCTCTTCCTTCCATGGCTGCACGCTTGGGGTTAAACAATTTATTGCCATGTCACTTGCAGATTTATGCAGTGCAAAACATATCAAACACAAATGGCTCAATACTGTCCGTCATCAGACGGAGTTCAGTGACACAGGGAAAAGAGGCACCCAGTGCTTTCTCCATACAGCAATACAAAGCACAAACATGCTAATCAATAATGTTCTACCAGGTTATGCTTATACAACAGTCCTACTTCCTAATAATGGCTATAAACTGGAGAGGGGCAGATTTAGACTGGACATAAGGAAGAATTTCTTCACCATGAGAGTGGGGAGGCCCTGGAACAGGTTGTCAGGGCAGTGGTGGCTGCCCCATCCCTGGAGGTGTTCAAGGCCAGGCTGGATGGGCCTTGGGCAGCCTGAGCCAGTGGGAGGTGTCCCTGCCCATGGCAGGGGATTGGAACTGGGTGATCTTTAAGGTCCCTTCCAACCCAAACTAGTCTATGATTCTATAATTCTAATATCCAGACTATCTGATTTAGAAGACTTTCTCTGAAAAAGATTCTTTCAGGGAAAAGAAATAGGTGTGGGTGGGTGTTTTATTATGAATGGCACTAAAGGAACCTCCAGAACAGAAATTGTTTTCTGGACCAAGCGTAGCAAATATGACATCCTTTAACATAATTATACATTATTATACGTTTCAATTTTAAAGTCCACACTGGGTACTTTAGGTCCAAAGAAAGGAGCACACGTGGCCACTACGGATATGTCATTAACAGTCCAGATCTTACAGAAAGTTAGCCACACAGTCTGGCTAGGACATAATACTCGGGAAAATGCAGCCAGCAGCATGTGCACTATAATTCTATCCCTTCTGATCCTGAATTGTTTCCACTGGAAAAGCAATTGCATTAACCGGCAACTTGTTCTGTCTGTAGAGTCTTTTCACTTTCTATAAGCAATTTATAGATGCAGTCACTGCACAATAACACGAATATCCATAATGAAAACACTGCTCCTTTCAAAGCTTGTACAAACGCTTGGATTAAGTACCAAGGTCTGACCTATCTATACTCTGCAGCCCTAAACCTAAGCAGGGTGAAGTTATTTATGGACACTGCCCAAAGAAGAATCAAACTTTAAATACCATGTATTACAGAAAAGCATGTTAGGTTCTTCAGTTTGGACTTGCTGTGCTGGTGGAAGTGTATGGCACCCATCTTACGTGTGGTATAATAGAATTCTGAAAATTTCCAAAAGATTGCATATACTATCCTTTTATTTATTTGCCTAAAGAACACCTGGGGTAATATTTGTTCATTTCTTCCTTTACTTCTTTTTATATATTTATTTATATATAAGTCTACTCCCTCAGTCGCCCATAAATTCTATTACGTGGTGAATGAAACACACATTAAAAAAGAACTTTCTTAGCTTTACCTTTGATGTGTTTCTGAATGCAATAAGCAATTGCTGTTTCTCACAATAGCTGCCTGATGATAAAATTTTCAGTCTATGCACAGTCTGAATATTGCCATTCATTTTACACACTGTCACGCATAGCACCAGGCACTGTTTTAGTGCCCTGCTATGATGACTAACACTTCAAACCCTAGAGAGAAAAACAGAAAAGCAATGAACACCACAGTCCTAGCACGGATTCTCAAGTGAGCATTTCTTGAAGGAAAGGAAGACACTAACATTACAAATGTTTTCATAATAATAACACAAATCCTTACGAGTCACAGTAGACGAAACATACCACAGATTCCTCTGAAATATTTATGACTCTCATCCCTTCTCAACCAAATAAATAGAACCACGTTCTGAATCACTGACTTGCCCAACGGTTACCAGGGAAATTTGCAAAAATGGGGAAAAACAATTAATAACTGTTTGGCTTATTTAACTTTTCGGATCTACTGACTCCCTCCCAACAATATTAATATAGTATTTCCACTAGGAGGTTGGTTTCTGCTCTCTTTCCCAATCTTTTAAGAAGTGCTTCCTTAGTCTAATTAAAGCAGAGAACCCAGCTTTCTTCCCCTCTACTTCAGAGAGCTAAGGGAGGTGCTACAGGCAATCCACTCTTCGCGGACTTCATAAGGATAGCCAGGATTTAAGAGCTGGGATTCTAATTCTCAAACTCTAGATTTCTAAGAGCTAAAAAAGTAGCTATTTTTGCAAGTTTTTTAGGGCCTGGTCCAAGCCCTGAATTTTCCATCTGTTGAGTCCGATAGCACGCTAGTGGATTCACAGACAGGGATGGGTGTCACTTAAATGAAAGCAATCAGCAACATTGCACTCCTCTACCTGAGACCAGAGCTTAACTGGACTTCACTTTCATTCAAGGCAGACTCAGATCAGCCGGGGAACAGCAGCACCATCTCACGGAGCAGCAGGTGCTGCCTGGTGGGAGTGGGGACTTTGCAACAGCTCGGCCACTCAGCTGGTAGCAGAACATGACTCAGAGGTATGGAGTCATCCCGGCTCTTGCTCTTTCTGTTTCCCCTTTGCTCCTGCCAAATGGGTTGCAAAGTTAATTAGGCGATAGCTTGATTGAGAATACTTTCTAGGAAGGAGATTTCCACAAACCCATTCACTGCTTCAAGACTACGACTCTGACCATTAGTCACACAACAAGCAGCGTGAAGAACATCTGTATTATAATAAGTTTTTACAGAATCAACCATAAGCATTTCAAAATTTCTTTGCAATATAGAGAAATTCTGTTTTACAGCTTTGAGAGCCTGACTTCATCAAACATTATTTTTACCAGGAAAGTTAGAATAAGCTGTCTGTCTCTGGAAAATACTATGATCCTCTTGCCTCTATCTTTCTCCATAATTATCCATGTGAAATGCATGAATCTGCAAAACTGTGATTGTAAAAGACAAGCAATGAGGGAAGTTCAGACCGCTAACCGCATCCGCCAACAAGCCCTGTATCATATCAGGAGGGATGCATTATCTGCACAGCCTCGTGCCCTCTAAAGAAGGACAGAACTCAGGAAAGGCAGAATCACAGAACAGAATAGTGGGAAGGGACCTTTAAGGGTCATCTAGTGTAGGCCCCTGCAGCGAGATGGAGCATCTTCAACTACATCAGGTTGCATAAGTCCCATGCAACCTGACCTTGAACATTTCCAGGGATTAATTATCTACTACCTCTCTAGTCAACCTCTGCCTCACCATCTTCATACTAAAAAATGTCTTCTTAATATTGATTATAAATCAAACTTCTTTTAGTAAAAAAACAACACTACCCTTCCTCCTATATGCTACAGACCCTGCTAAATGTTCACCACCATCTTTTATGTACTGAAAGGCCTCAAGGTCCACCTCAGAGCCCTCTCAAGGCTAAAAAACCACAACTCTCTCACATCCTTTTTCCTCATAGCAGAGGTGCTCCACCCATCTGACCATTTTTGTGGTCTCTTCTGGGCCCTCTCCAGCAAGTCCACGTCTTTCCTGTGCTCCAGAGCTGGATGCAGTACTCCAAGCATGTTCTAATCAGAGCAGAGCAGAGAGGCAGAATTCCCTCCCTCAACCTTCTGCTCCTGCTTCTGTGTTGCACCCCAGGATATGGTTGGCTTTCTGGGCTGTGCGTGCATGTTGCTCACTCACGTCAGCTTTTCATCCACCAGCACCCCCAAGTCTGTATCCTCAGGACTGTTCTCACTCCCTTCATCTCCCACTCTGCATCGGTAGCAGGAGTTGTCCCAACCTAGGTACACGATCTTGCACTTGCCCTCATAGAACTCATAAACTTAACACACTCCCACTTCTCCAGCTTGTCCAGGTCCCTCTAGATGGCATCTGGTCCCTCAGGCACGTCAGCCACACTATTCAGCTTGTTATTGTCTGCCAACTTGCTAAGGGTGCACTTGATCCCAGTACATCATGGATGAAGATGTTAAAAAGTATTGGTCCCAATATGGATCCCTAAAGTAAATCACTTGTCACCCATCTCACTCAGGACACTGAGCTATTGATTTACCCTCTGGACGCAACCATCCAACATATTTCTTCTCCACCGAACAGTCCACCCATCAAATCCATATCTAAAATTTAGAGAGAAGGACGTAGTGGGTGACCACGTCTAAGGCTTTACAGAGGTCCAGACAGACATCTGTAGCTCTTCCCTTGTCCACTGATGTAGTCACTCCATCACAGTAAGGCCGCTAGAATGGTCAGGCAGGACGTGACCTTGGTGAAGCCATGCTGGCTGTCTTAAATCACCTCCCTGTCCTTCATGTACCTTAGCATAGCTTCTAGAAGGATCTGTTCCACAATCTTCCCTGGCACAGAGGTGAGGCTAATGGGTCAGTAGTTCGTTGGGTTTTCCTTCCTATCCTTCTTAGAAACAGATGGAACATTTCCCTTTTTCCTCTCACCAGGGACTTCATTTGGGCACGACGACTTTTCAAATATCACAGACAGTGGCTTGGCAACTACACCCTCTCAGGATTCTGGGATGCATCTTATAGGATCCTATAGACTTACATATGCTCAGGTTCCTCAGGTGGTACAGAAACCCGATTTTTTCTTACAGTGGGAGGGACTTTGCTCTCCCAGGCTGCCAAAGAAGACTAAGGCAAAAAAATTAGTGAGTACCTTGGCTGCCTCCTTGTCCATTGGTATTAGCTTGCTTGCCATGTTCATCACAAGGGGTACATATTCTTTGACCTCCCTTTTCTCCCGTACCAAGTTCAGGTCCAGCTGTGCCATGGCCTTCCTGACCCCATCCCTACGCAATCAGGCAGTATCCCTATACTCTCACCAGGATATCCATCCATGCTTCCACTGGTTGTGCATTTCCTTCTTGCCTTTTAGCTTGACCAGCAGATCTCAACTCAGCCACGCTGGCTCTTGCCTTCCTTTCCTGAATTCTTACATAGACCATCACTGGATGTGGAATGGCCCATCACAGCTTTCCAAGCCTCTTAATTAGGCTGTGGTTGTAGAGCTGCTTTGCTATCATCACAGGAGGAGGGAAACTAAGGCAAGAAGGCCCAGCTGCTGCTGGGAAATGCAGTGAAGGTATGTCTTGTCTTAAACTGGGATTTGGATGCCCTAATGAGTTCACAACTCTAGGAAACTATCTCCTTCACTTCTGCCTAAAGCTGGCCCTCATGATAAGTTTCCTTGAAGGTGTGGTAGCTCATTAAAAAAATCACCATAAACAGTTGGCTGTGGACCTAGAAGAGGTCGCCTTACTACATGACTAAAAAAGTTTAGTGAACTACTGGAAACTGTATATTAACTAATGAATTTCCTCCAAAAGTCATAGGTTAAATACAAACATCAACAACAGAATCCCAAGTTGTCCTCAATTTCATCAGTGAAATGGTCAGCGCAAGCTACTGACTTGAAAGATAAATATTTAATATAAAAATAGAAATGTCAGTCCAGAGAAATGTGTACTTTGCAAATCCAATTACATAAAATCCCCAGGACAGATTTTATAGTGATGATATCCCAGTGGTATTTCTGTATGCTTCTGTACTAAATCAGATCGATACAGGAATTCACTTATAACTGATTTTTGAGAGATTAAGCAACACACAATAGGGTAAGTTCCCTATGAACACAGTGAAAAGCACTTACTTCAGCTGAGAATGATAGAACAATGATCTTAATTTTACAGTACTGAAAACTCCCTGTCCTTGGAAGAAATAATACGTCTGTAGGAAAACTAACAGTATTCTTTCACTGGCGCAGTGAAGTTATTTACAACTTCCTAACATAAAGGTCAAAAGTAGTTAATTACACAAAATACATGTTTATGAGTGTACCAAGGCTTGAAAAACAGATGGTTGGTACTTACATTTTCATATAGATGAACCGGTCATTCTCAGATCTGATCACATTAGATGATCTATTCCTCAGAGAATATTCTTTTAAATGCATTTGGCACAAAATAGACCAAAATGAACTTCATTGTTTGGTTTTCTAAGATTTTGTTTGGAAATTAGCTAGCCTAGTTATTTAACTGTTTAAAAGCAGATTGTGTCACGTGTGAAGGAAGGATGATCACAAGTTCTGTAATAGCTTGGGATGATGGAACATATGCAAGGGAAAAGCTCTCCTCCTTTCCATCAGAAGTTCTATTAAATGCAAACATAAATGTATACTGCTTTTATCCATTGTGCACAGCACAATATGTTTCCTACTGTAGAAAAATTATCGCCCATTACAATTCTCAGTTTCTAAGATTTGCAGAGATGGAGCGTCTCAGATAAAGTTGAACATCTACCCTCAATGCATCAATTCCTGACACCACACTGCCTAGTCTGGATCAACAGGGTTCAGATTAGGTCATTTGAGAAAGAAATATCTACACATTTAAAAAATCATCTCCTTCATCCCTTAGAGTTCAATCTCCTCTGCACTCATCAGAAGAGCTTATCTGCACTCCTAGACGAGTGGTAAAAATGTTCAAACTTCTGTGTGAAGAGCAAATTGCTTAAAAAAAGGGCGATAAATCTGAAAGTAATCAATATGTCGAAAAAATGGGAGGGAGGGAGGGAGGGAGGGAGGGAGGGAGGGAGGGAGGAAGGAAGGAAGGAAGGAAGGAAGGAAGGAAGGAAGGAAGGAAGGAAGGAAGGAAGGAAGGAAGGAAGGAAGGAAGGAAGGAAGGAAGGAAGGAAGGAGCCAGTAAATAAAGACATGTTTCTGTCTTTGATTGCCTCGTTCAGAATTTTTTCACGTTCTTTAAAAAACTAAGTGAAGAATTGAGCTTGACTGTTTAAAGAGAAGGTATAGTAATCCCTTCCCATTGCCAGATCAAAAGAAATGTCTTTCAGAGTGAGGGAGCAGCTACTGAAAGCACTGTATCCCAATTTACAGAGTCTAGAAAGTATACTAAAAAGAGCACATTGAAAGTCACAGTTACTTGAGAGACCACCTTTTTCTTCTAGAGCATGAGTAAATCCCACAGACAGCCTCAGGCCGGTGATCCAGCAGTGGAGCTGAAGCGGAAGAGGGTCGCTGGCACACCACGCTGGCACCCACAGCGGTACGTGGGCTCCGTTACAGACAGCCCGAGCTTTCTTCTCTGGTAGTATAGAGTAAAAGACTGGGTGACCAACTAATAATCCGAAAAGCTGCCACAGAGGTTTACTTATTCTTTTAGCTCTCCACTGCCGAAAGAATAAAAAAAATCCAAGTTGATTTTTTTTCTGACTGCTTGAGAAGTTTTTCCAAGACAAAAGGGTTTTCTCGCTCCCACTGTTTCTCCTCGGTGCCTAGGGAATCAGAATCAAGACTGACAACAGGAGGGGAAATAACTTCAATGGAAAATGATATTTTATAGTAACAGGACGTTCTTACTATATCGCTTTCTTATTTGGACCATGATCTCGAGGGAAATCTTTGATTGCAGCAATGATTATTCATCAGGAACAAGTCATTAAAACTCCTCTCTCACAAATCTATTTTTATTCTCCAAACGAAGTGTGAAATGTTGAAGAAATACCACAAATGAGAATAAGCAGGCAAATTTTTGAAGTAATTATTTCCAGATCATTCATTTAAAGTGCCATCATTAGCCTGAGCGTGTTGACATTTGCTTTTGTGAACCGCATGGCTTTTAACCTGATAGTGTCTTTGTCCACATGCGGCTGAAACCTGTCTGCCTTCAGAAATGACAACCGAAGTGCCCCTTAATTCCAGGCACTCTGGCCATATATTTAACTATGTTCTACAGTATCTTAGCTGACAACCGTACAAGCACAGGAATATTTTTTTCCGATGAAGAAAAATATCACCAAATCTAATTACTGTGCTAACATTAGCAAATAAAATGTATTTAGAAGAAGAACAATTACTGAGATTATCCAATTAAAATTATTTAGACTTCCTTTGCAATATAAATATTTTGAAGAAGGATACCAGGTAGTACAGTATCTAGTCCATGTGAATTTATTAGCTTTGAGCTTTAACCCTACAACTGTCAGCTCTGATTGGAAAAATTATGCTCAAGGTTTTGTAGCAAGAAGTGATTAAGTGCATTTACAAAGTGAGGACATCAGTTCCCAAGCTGCCTAACATCAATTAAAGGAGGCCAAATTAAATCGATGTTCTAATTCCACAAAATTAATGGTAACTTTTTTTTAATAGATGTAACAACATTTCCCTGAGGTCCTGTAATAAATTCTTATCACTGCAACTCATGTAGAAAGTATATGGTTACCTACCCATGAAAATTTGAGGTTTAAAATCAGTTATCGGAATGATGACAACAAGGTTCCCAGTAGCTTCTGTGTTCTTGTTCTTGGCATTTAATATTTGATTTATTGCTTAAGAGAGCTTTACTTTTAAACACTAGGACAGAATGAAGGAAAACACGTTCTAGTTCATTATGGAAATATTCAGGAAATATTAATTTTTCATATTAGTTAATTTTAAATAGAGCATTCCTCTAAACCCATGGGATCAGGAGCTAATTAAGGTTACTTGTAATTACTTTTAATCAAAATGCAATCATACGTAATCACGTTATAGCATTCTGTAAAAGGAAAAAAAGGGATTTCTTTCATTATTTTTTGTTTTTAAAGAGTCTGGAGACACGAACCAAGTACTTTAGTTTTCCACATCATCAGTCCTGCTCGAGAGCATGCGACTGATGCAGCTCTGGTAGATGGACATCAGTTAGGATGGCAGAACTAGAACACTGAGCACATACCAGTGAAATATCGGGAAGCCTGTTCCTAAAATTTTGCCATTAACTGGGTGTGGACACTTACGCAGCTGAACGTGGGTGGGGTCTTTATTTAAAGACAAAAAAATCCCCAACCAACTCAAAATGCAGTCCCTGCTTTGCAGGAAAAGAAACATATGTAATGACTGCTAAAGAAAATGAAAACAGAAAATCCAGCTGACTGTTTCTGTAGCTGGGGCCACGGAGTGGTGATTAATTGCTTAAATATTTTGTAATATTACACTTCTGTGGTGTTCTCTGCAGCGTGACAACTCCCACCTTAAGAAACCTTCAAAAAAGTTCAAATATATGTCTACATGAGAAGAACCACATCTACTTTAAAAATGAATCCAGTCCTTAAATTCAAATTATTACCCCATAAGTCTTATTAAAGAGCAAAACAAACAAAAAAAAAAAAAAAACCCACAACAAACCAAAATGGGCGAAAATGCAAAGATATCATTTGCAATTAGAAAAGAAAAATTAGACCATCTTATCCAGAGACAGAGAAGTCTGAGTGCCCTCTGATGACACACTCGATGGCATTTCAGTACCAGCATAACAGATATCAAGCCACTGACCATATGTTCTCTACTCCTAAGACTAGAATTCTTCTTTATAACTTTTGTGACAAAATATCTTCCATTCTTCAGGCCGCAATCAAAAAAACCCACCCAGAAAGCATTCCAACATTACAGAGAATTTTGGACTGAGTCGCTGTATTCTTTTGTTGACAATTCTACAATGCTTTTTCTTTTTAAAAACGTAAAATCAACAAAGATTTTACCAGTCTTTTCTACAGTTTTTGTTTTGACATCTCAGCATTTTCTAGTGAAGGATTACATCGACAGGGAAAAAAAAAAACCAAAACCAAAAAACCATGATTGTCAGTGTCTATGTCTCTATATAGACAATATAGAGACTAAGAGATCAGAGAGATTTTAGATGCAGTTTTGCATTTGAGAAGTTCATGCGAAGCCTCCTGCTACTTATAGCAGAGTCTTGCAGTGAGTCTAGCTACGGGTGATAAGGAATTAAGTGTCACGTTACCGGTGGGAGATGCAGCTCAATTAGTGGCTCAAATGGTTGCTAAACTTTCACATTCTCTTCACCATAATGCACTTAAAATTATTAGAAGAGACAAATTGGATAATGCTATGACTCCTTTAATTTGGTATTTAAATTATTAAGCAAAAAATCCATAAACATAATTTTCTGCTAGTCACAGCCACCTTCAAAAATACTTGTCACTGCCATCCTAACTGTTCCTGAGTTTTCTGTAATGTCTCTCCTAAAAGACTATACTGAGCAATAGAGAAACATAATTGACTATAACGCCCATATAACAATAAATAATTTATTACAAGTTTAACAGTCACAGGATTAAATAGTTCGCCGATTTTGTTTAGCTTTCTTTTGATAGTAGTCAAGGCCTTAATCTGCTACTGTGATTCTCTTCTGAAAAGCAGGCTTCAAAATAAATGTACAGACCTCATCTGGAGTATTGTGCCCACTTCTGGAATCCTCAGCATAAGAAGGAGATGGAGCTGTTGGAACAGGTCCAGAGGAGGCTACAAGGATGATCAGAGGGCTGGAGCACCCTCCATCCAAGGACAGGCTGAGAGAGTTGGGGTTGTTCAGCCGGGAGAGGACAAGGCTCAAAGGAGACCTCAGAGCAACCTTCCAGTACCTGAAGGGGCTACAAGAAAGCTGGGGAGGGGCTGTTCACAAAGGCTTGTGGGGATAAAACGAGGGACAATGGGTATACAGAGGGGGCAGGTTTAGACTAGACATGAGGAGGAATTTCTTCATGATGAGAGTGTAGAGGCCCTGGCCCAGGTTGCCCAGGGAAGCTGTGGCTGCCCCATCCCTGGAGGGGTTCCAGGCCAGGTTGGATGGGGCTTCGAGCCCCTGATCCAGTGGAAGGTGTCCCTGCCCATGGCAGGGGGTGGAACTGGATAAGCTTTTCCAACCCAAACTATTCTATGATTCTATGAAACAGTATTAAGTTGCCTTCTTGGGTTAAATCAATGCAAGACAAACTAAGCTAATGAACATAAAGTTCTTAGAACACCGTCTTTATAAATTAAGTATATTCTTGGTGTTGATTTAGGAAGCTGTTTTGTAACACAGGTTTTGTAGCGATGCATCATAATTCATTAAACATCACAGACATTTCCTCCTAAAATATTATCCCGGCCTCTTCACAATCGTGGCTTTACCAACGTGTAATCATTTATGTTAATCTACACACGCCCTTCCGTTGTTTGGCAGAATAAATTACCTAGAGCTGAAATACTATGCTGTTCTCAATTTCATTTTTTCAAGAATCAGACTGTCCATGAAGAGCTGTTCAGCTGGAAGCTACTACAAACATTCACTGAACCCAGAGCGGGAAAGAAACTCTCGTTATATTTGATGTCTAAGAATGGAAAGTCTGCAGAAAAAAAGAATCAAGTTTAAAAGATTGAATGCGCTCAGCTTCTCTAGATGATTTGGAATCTATTCTGAATTTCTTCAAATCATGTACACTACAACATTTGCCATGCCCTTCAGGGATAAAGGGCGCTAAGGAAGAACAAAATTATATACAGCAAGAAAGAGTAATTGTCAAACCAACTGCTGTGAGTTAGTCTGTTCTGTTATGGAAACCCTGTAAAGCACGTACTGAAGACTTGAGCCTCGTCTCATAAACATGAACTTCCAATCAGACAGACATACCCTTTGCTTAAGAAAACACTTTTGTCATTCTGCAAATAATTTATCATATGCAAATATTTCATTATAATGAGAGTAAACCGCTTCCAGGCTACAGGTAATTGGAAACTGTATCAGATTAGAAATTGGATTCCTCCTTCAATGGCAAAGAAATGTAGAAGGGCTGGGGAAAAACATGTGCCTCAACAGGCTAAGACACACCCTGGGCTGGGCTCTGTCATGTGCCCTCCTACAGCGTGAGAGATGCAGATCTCCCTCTGGATCCTAAAGTACACAGCTGAGTCACCCACAACAGAAATATTTTTACTATGCTGCCTGAGAAAAGACTGAAGGAGTTGAGGAGTAGATGTTTTTGGCTAACCCTTGTGGACCCTTCTTCAAAGCTGTCATCACATTGCGGTCCCCAAGGCAACGGGACTTTTCCTGTTTAAAAGCAGGTGCGGGGACTGGTAATCAACAATTTAGACTCTTCTTTATATTCCTAAGCTTCTACCACCTTCCACCTAAATTAAGATCACATTCACTACTCTTAAAAACTGGCACAGCTCCATTTAGGCACAGCTTCATTAAAGTTTATGAAGCTCTGCCAATTTACATGGCAGAGAACTTGGCCTGTGGTGTGTTTAAAGGTTATAAGCTTTGCCTGCAAAGATTACAGTTCCACGTGGAATTCAGCTAGTTTTTAATTTATACAGCTGACTGTCAGCCAAAAAGGTCTTTAATTTAGATTATCAATGAAACAGAACAAAGAAAATTTTAACCATGTTCCTATATTCTTATATATTCCTAAGAAAGGAATTTTTTCTTACATTATTTTACATTGCACACATAAAATTCCGTCTTTCCTCCTGCTGTTATGAGTGATTTCTTTTTAATATCAAGAGAAAAGAATACTTTTTCCCCCAATTATAAAAATAAAATAAATACTTTACTTGGTCTACGTTCCAATAACAGGATTTCCAGTGTTGGTTGTCAGTGTAGAAACTAAATAACCGTTACCTCTACAACCTGATTTAGAACAATAGTCAAAAGAAAGAGAACAGTCTCAAGACAAGTTTCGCTAAGTCTGAAAATGGAAGAAAACCTTTATAAGCATCAGAAAAAATTTATTTTGAAATGGGTGGCTTCTTATGTTAAATAACTAATGGTGAATACAAATGTATTTTCAAGTAAAAACTCTTTTTGAGTTCTTTCTGTGATTGCACTTTCTTTGCTAACTAGGTACTTCATAAATACGACAATTGTTGCTGATGATTTTTTACAGCACATGGCCAAGAGATGCACACAGTTTTAATGGGAAGAGCACACAAAACCCTCCTTAATGTTAATCCTTGCAGAAGGAAAAGGTTTATCTTTAAACACGATCTCTTTATAGATGTTTGTGACAGCTGAGGAATTTATCTCCAATTCTTTTTGCCCATAGTGTGCCACATTGCTATTTTTCCCAGAGCAACTTGCAAGAAGCAAACTAAGATGTCATATACATAATACAGCGATAAAAAATGACCCTATTTCCATGTCCATGTGATAAATGGAATGAAAGTTCAGTGAACACATATTTGCACATTAATTGAACTGCATGATTCTGTCCTGTTCAATCAAGTCACTACCGTATGTACCACAGGAAATTTTTCCCCAAGAATCATTAAACCTACTTTATCGCTCAAACACATACGCATTTTTACCTATTCATCTTCTTGCCCTGCCACGATAGAAAAAAAAAGTTACCTCAGTGTATTCACATGACTGAAAACACATACACATGAATTTATATATTACTACATCACATTAATATGATGAGAATCTGAACTACGTGTCACGATTCACTGTAATAATTAGAAAACAAAGGTACTTGATCAACCTTTGTAGCCTATAAATATTTAGGAGACATTCGGGCTTTGAGAATATTAAGTTTTCCCTTTGAAATCAAGTTTCCTTTGGCTGATTTAATCATCAAGATCAACATGGCAAATCCACAGTTCTGACAGTATGATACTCTCAAAATTCACAACAAAAGGACTGAAAAAAAGTGATTAATACAGTACCTTTAAAACCTTGTCAAAACATGTTAAAGTTCTCATATATAAGCAGTCAAAACTTATGCCATTTAGAAAGGAGACAGAAATAAACTAAGAAACAGAGCACCTCCAAGTCAATTCTAGCCCTTTGTGAGATTAGTTCATAATTTCTGTTGCCAACAAATCACTCACGCATCTTGCTGAAACATATGCTGGAGAAACATATTCACAAAAATACGCGTGTGTATATATGCACAGAAAAGATAAACGTGAAGATTCACAGTTGCCCATATTTTATTGATTCCAATTGTCTCCAGCAGCCTCTGCAGGAGTCCTGTCCATACGGGTGCTGGGGTTTTTTTGAGGTGGTGATGGGTTTCTGGGCAGGTGGTGTTGCAGGGATGTACTCTTTAGATCCCTGGAGAAAAATTTCAATTTCAATCTTACTGGTCTATATTGATCTAAACGGGTCTATATTGTTCTAGAGGGTCTTGGCAGAAGCTGTGTAGATCTGGATAAGAACGCTTCCCCTTTAATAGAAAACTTTCCAAAGTACAATGAAATCCCAGTCCAAACAAAATGCCAGACTTATGTCACACTATATTCCATAGAAAGCTTTAAAGTCCTGACCAAGGGGACTGAGCAGAATTTGAGTGACAGAAGGACAAGAGAGAAGAGCAGGAAAACGTAACAAAGCAGACATCAAAAGAAAGATAAAGACTAAAAAAAAAAAAATTGAAAGACAGTTTCAAGACAGAATTTATTAGGGAAGATTGCTGTCTTTAAATGAAGCAAATTTAGGTAACTGACATAGTTGATTGACTATTATTTGTATAAATATTAAAAAACTAAAAAATTCCTAGTCTGAAACCTGTGTGGGCTCCAGAGTCTCAGCTGCCAGAGCCACGCATAAGAGTCTGCATGGAATAGTAATGATAAACATTTCAGTCAACAAACATTATGATCTTGTTTTGCAGTGACTCTCTCCTAGAAGCACCACGAAGCCCTTGGGTACTCCTTCAGACTGTCCTGTGATGGCTGAAAAAGCAGCTCATTTTTAAGAGGGTACAGAGCCAAGCTTTTGTCACTAGAACCCAGTAAAGAAAATTTATGCGACCACGTCTTTGCCAAACTGGATGACAGCTGATGCCCATTACTCCATTTAACGAAATACAAAACGAAGGCTGAAGTTCCAGTCATATCTCTTATAAAAGCTCTTTTTAATGAACTATAATCAGTAAATTAGTCAGCTGGTTATGTCTAAAGTGATGTATTGCAAGGTTTAACATATTTGGTTTTTAATGAAAGTTTGTAATTTCCATTCATTATCTTATGTTGAACTATTTGCTTTTCAATGGTAGGAGCTTCTGCTCTATAAGTAGTCCCCAGACCATAAATTATATCCCTACAGTTTTGACATCATTTATTTTCATAGCATTATACATGCCAACCTTTTGACTACTGAAGATCAAAAGAGTTGCTCTCCAGGCTCATATTTCACTATAGCTCTCATATTTTATGCAGGAAATTAGCCTTTACAGTAGCAGTTACAGCAAGACTGTCTCTCACAGCTTAAAATTGCTGTAGAGGATTTCATATTGAAGGAGCGCGATACTATAAATTCATACAGGGGTTAAAAAAAATGGGTGAAAACTTCTTATCACTCCTTTTCAGCCATTTTATATAGTTTTTATGCATGTATTCGGAACTAACATGGTTAAACCTCTAAACTATTAAAGGTAGCCAGGATTCTGCCATTGACAATGAAAGTTGGAGAGGAATCTAGCAAATACTAATGAAGGCAGGTATTTTAAGTGTTCAGAAGTGGATGCACTCAAATCACGTTCAAAGGTCACTTACCAGGCATGCACCGCTATGAATTTCTTTTCTGCCACATTTGCAATGTCCATATTAACTTGTCAAGATAATTGCTACAGCTGGGAGTTCCCGTCACTGACAATCAAGAGTTTATCAGGTAGCTGAAGACACAGGTAGGCTCTCAGCAGGATTTATATGTGACGCTGAATTACCCCTAGACACCTTGCAGTGGGAGTTCAGACCCTTACTCAGCTTCTCTGCTTGTAACATACTTCTTAGTAGAAATTACTTACAGGTAAACATCAAAATAACAGCTTCTGCCGAGTTATAACTGCTCAGCTTTTCAAACTTGACAAGTAAAAATTACTTTGACATAAAATTCTTGCATTTGCACCTTAAATTGTCAATATCCTTAATAGTAATATAATAAACAATTACCAAAGACTGCAATTATCTATTTTTAAAAACTGGTGATACTTATACACAATTTGTACAGCTTATGACTCAGTCAGATTTGAAGGGATTTCCATGGATCAAGCAAAAAGGATCATCTTACTGTAATTATCCGCGTGATAAATTCTAAAGTCCTCCTACAAACTACAGAAATGGCAAAACCCTTAAAATAATCATCATTATGACTATATAGAAAGCATTAGGCTACGCTTTTATAGACATTGTTACTGTTCTTTAAAATGCAAGTGTTTTCTTGCTCTAAATAAATTTCAAATAACAGTAAAAATACAAATAGCAAATACTTTATTGGTTATCATGATTGATCATTCACTGCCTCATTCCTCTTTTATGGAAGAGGGAATATACAGCTAATAGGATTAACAACGTAAAGGTTCAATCAAATGGTTTGGCTGGTGCAAAGTTTTGAGCGATCAGAAAAGGGAGAGGCTATAATCCATTCATTCATTCTGAAAAAACAATCTGAAAATAGAAATGGAAATGTCTTCTGTCCTGAGCACGTATTTACCCTGGAGTGACGGCAGACTAGGTCCTTGCATGTTAAGTGTGCTCTGGAGAATAAAGTAGGGCACAGAGGCTACGAAGACTGAATGGCATATTTTTATCTACCACGGATTTTCAATACAATACCTGCAATTTATCCTAGGAGGATCAAAGTTTTCATGTTCCTCCAAAAGTTTCCATCGATATAATAGTTTTTGCATAGAAATAAATCAGACAGCCAACAGGATTTAAAAATTACTCATATACTAGTAAAAAATAATGATGTCACCAAGGAAGAAAGCACACCGTTCACTATGAAAACAATAATTTTAGTACAACATGCATTGATAGTTCTGCTCTCTGCTTCACACACACACATTTACAAACATTTTCAAAAACAAATTTGTTTACTATAGTATTTAAAACATGGAAAAAACAGTTAGTGTGGTCCTGCCAGCAATGAAACCCCGTGGTTCTGCTCCTGCCCTGCTCCATGGTTTTCTCCATTTCGCTCTAGGCATTTGATGTGTTATCTATGTCAGTGCGTAAGACCTTTGAAATACTGACTGTGTAACACATGCCTGTACAGCACCTGAAAGACCAGGATTCACACTGGGGGCCACTGGGCATTAGTGCAATGCAAACAGACAATAACGCCAGCCGGTGCAAACGCTCTGAATGCCTTTCCAACCATATCTGCTTAAGACACCTTGCACATGCATCTCTTGCATCATTCATGCAAACATATTGCCACAGAACCGCAAGCATAAATGATTTTTCATAAACGTTTTACAAACAACAAAATAAATGAAAGCATTTTCTGTCCTGTCAGAGGATTTTCCTCTCCCTCTTTCCACCCCACACGTAGAGCAGCAAAAGGGCAACTGATGTGCGACACATTCGCTGGCCTTTTCAGGAGCGCGCTACTCACCAGGTCTCATCTGTTCCTTCCACGTGAGGGAAGAGGGGGGCTTAGCAATGACATTTCCCGATAACCGAGGACCTCAGGGATTGCAGTATAAATCAGCCACAGTTTTGTTATTGTTAGAGCCACATTCTGCTTACTATTCTGAGGTTTTTGTCAAACTCTGATTTAATAACCTCCTTGGCTTTGAGTTGATTTTGATTTCCAGTTTTATAGAGATATATTGGCAGCCTTTTTCTTTATGAGACTGAAAAAGGCAGCCTTGTCATTACTGACATCAAAGCAGGCCTCACAGAGCTTACTCAAAGTTGTATTAAACTTGTATTTCCATCAGCATGATTTCTAACTTCTCACAAGAAGCCGGCCTTGAACTTCACTGTATAATTTATTCAAATGTTGGAGAGGAAAACAAGAATTGTAAGCAGCTTTCTGTTCTCTATTTGGTAACGGCTTTTGTTTCAGAAAGAAGAAAATAAATGATGCTTTCCCCAACATAAAGTTTTTTTTCATACTAGCAACTAATTAGAGAGACAGACACTCTGGAAAAAGTCACAGTTTACTGTCTGAGAAGCCTTTTGAAGGGGACAACTGTATATTCAGGAAAGCGATAAAAGGACTAGACTGCCACATCCCTGCATTAGCTGAAGTTACTAAAACTGAAGAAAAGGTATTCCTCAAACTGTGTTGTTCCGGGCAATTACAGGAAAATGTTATTATAATGTATTGTGTGTTATAACAATTTGCACAGTGTATAGCTGTATTCGAGAAGGCTCTCAGGTCCATTTTGTATTGGCAATATGATGATCCGTTATATGTTTTATTGTGCAAGAAATAGAGTACTATGATTAAAATCTTCACATTTGACTACATACACACAAGTTCTTTTTTAAGATGCTTCTAACTTGCATATTTACAAGACTATGACACTAAAAGACACTGTGTAGGGAGATCTGGCAATTATTCACAGAAGGCTTCACTGCCTACAGCTCTGACTCTGTCACTATTTGCTGCCCCTTTGTGTTAAAAGATAGAAGAAAGGTCTTTGGATTACTTGACAGCTTCCTCTACATGTACTTGTTTCTCTACAGTTGGCATGTGGCAACAAGTATTTGGAAAAAGAAAAAAAAAAACCATCTTGTTTGTACCATCCTAAAACATTCAAGAGAAATACAAACATGCTAAGTTTTCATTCAGACTTGATAAAATATTCAGTAAGGGAACCCAGCTATAGAAAATAAGAAGAAAAAGAAGAATCAAATTTCAAGACTACTTGGATCAACAGTTCAAGAATAATCAAAAAGCAGTTCTAATAGAAGGTGGGAGAAAGCAAACAGATATACTTTTCCTTTTAAACAAAAAGCAGGCTGAAGAGCTTATGACACAAGCACTGCACAGTAGCAAAGAACTGAGGAGCTCAGCAGCGTTAAGATGTGACACAAAGGTAAAATCAAGGTTGTTTTGGCTTCTGTCTTTCTCAGAGCTGCTCACAAAGACCAGAGAGTTAAAAAAAACCAAACCAAAACAACAACAAAAAACCCCACAAGCAACCAAAACAAAATCAATCAAAGAAAACAAAACAATAGCATCAGGCAAAACACGAGGTCACTACTCTCAAACTTGAGGAAATGCTTGTATGCCGTCCACACAGTTATTAAGGCATTGTAGCCTTAAAAAACACCAAAGCTGTACTATGTTATGCCTAATATACAGTGCACGATGTTGGTCCCAAGAATAAATCTTGGGATGTTTACTATTATGTCAAAACATCCATCTCCCTCATGTTGAATATTGTCGCTAATGCAAAAGCTCAGCAACCAGTTCCACGTGCTTGTTGTTCTTGTGACTTTTTCCACTGAACTCAGTAGAACTAATTACAAGCAACACTACTACCCTGATCAAGGAAAGCACTTAATTATCTTTTATTCTGATATAGGATTTTTCCTGTATTGGGGAACTCCCATTACATAATTAGAAACTGGAAGTGACTACTTATTGGTGGACTCTGTGACAAGTGGTGTCCCTCAGGGGTCACCATGACTCTATGATACATCGACTCTATGATACAACCCTGACTATCCTACTGGGACTGGTGCTGTTCAATATCTTTATCAATGGTATTGACAGCGAGATCCAGTACACCCTCAGCAAGTTTGCCGATGATGCCAAGCTGAGCGGTGCAGTCGCCACACCGGAAGGACAGGATGTCATCCAGAGAGACTTGTACAGGCTGGAGAAGTGGGGCTGGGAGAACCGCAGGAGATTCAACAAGGCCAAGTGTAAGGTCCTGCACCTGGGTCAGGGCAATCCCCGTTTTCAGTACAGGATAGGGGCTGATGTGATTGAGAGCGTTATGCTCACATCTTCCTTCTCCAATGAGAGCTGAGCTATGTGGTTTCAATGCCAAGGACATCTTCAGGAAGACCTACATAATGATAAAACTTTCCTAGGAACGCTTTATCAGCTTAAACATTGTTATAACAAGACAAGAATTCTGAATATTGGCTCATTAAACACCAGAAGCAGCCCAAAGGCCTTAAAGTCTATTAAATTTCAGCCCCAAATTGTGAGAGAGCGAGCTCCGCTATCAAAGCTGCAGACAGCAACTTAACATTCCACTAGTATGAGACAAGATGTCCTACCTCAACTTTGCTGGCAGCCGGCGTTGTCAAAACCTGAAAATTACAGGGAAAATGCATTAGTATTGATTCAACAAAACAGAAGTGGGATTAATTTGCTTTTGAGGTAACTGACATCAATTGGTTGTTATGGCTTGAGGGAATGGAACTGAAGAGAACTCTTTCACACTGTGAGGAGACCATTCACCTCTGGCATCTCAGAAGGCAAAACCAGGCATAAATTAAGAGTACAGTACTATTCAGAAATATTGGGTAAAAGCTCAGAAAACATACCAAAACAGAACTGGAAAAATATATTTATATTTCTTCTGTTTTATAAGCTGTTTCTGAACAGAAATGAAGAGTAGCGCAACTATAAGCGATTCTAACATCTCAAGATAATTACCAGGATACGCTTTGGAAAAAAGCCAGCTTCGTTTTGCGCTGCTAGAAGCAACCGAGAGTTTAAAGAAGACATTCCACATTAACTGTGACAAAGAAGGGTTCAGCAGCTTCTTCTCACTGGTGCCAAACAGTGTGGGGTGTGGGTGTCCAGGTTTTGGCTGCGAGGGCCCTGGGGGAGGAGGCCGGGCTTAGCCCCAGTCCTGCCTTACAGCAACCAAGACCGCCCTTAGCACAAATGTACTTGTCTCCTGAACAGCTGCGGAGCCGCAGGAACTATTTCTCTCTGCCAATCAAGGAGTTAAATTGAACTTCGCATCTCTCTCACTTTAGACGCTAAACCATAACTAAGTCAATGACTATCACAATCTTGCATAAAATCCAGTTCAGGCAAGATAGACGTGATTGTCATTTATATCAAAGTACCTTCAGTTCCAATACTTTAAATAGACATATGACATAATTTTTTATTAGAGGTCAAATAACGCACACAAAGTTAATAAACTGTTATTGGATAGGGAAAGCTGTTAAACTGTGTTTGTACAACAAAAGTCTTTGTTAGAATTTCATGTCACAACATTATCAGAACTTTACTAGGCTGAAAACCCCATAATAACCTCCTCAAGAATTTAAGACTGACACCTAGCTATAATTCTGTCTACACGAGAACAGATCTTTCTTCATATTGGCACAAACAATCGCTTTTTGAAGACAGCACCAACTCTCCCCGGCTTTTGGGAGCAGGAGGGGGAGTGACCAACTGTGACTTGGTTTGAAGGAAAGGTGAGGAGAACACTGCGTTTATTGAACAGAGCTCAGCCTGCATAGCAAAAAAAAAAGACAATCTGTGTGCAAAGCTGCTGTTTCAATGGAAGACATCTGTGGGTTCATCAAAAACTTATTTCAAAGGAATTTAGGAATGGAAATGAACCCCTGTCACATCACAACAAGGTGCCTGCAATCACAAACAGTTATTTCATTTACCCTGATTCAAAACCGGATTCAGCTCTATTTGAAATGTGTATCTTTTGTCACTAATAAGATTTTTGAAGGCTGTTCAAGAATTTCTCTCAGAGAAGCAGAAGCTGCCTTATTTAAATTCCATTTATTCACAAACAATCTATCACCTTTTTTATTATTCCTCCTCATCACGATTCTCTAACATTAGCAGGTTCTTTTTCCTCTCCAACACAAACCGTACTGGAAGTCACCACCATGCATTCTCCGCTAACACTCCACGAGGCTCAACGTGCCACTCTGACAGAGTCCCCTCACAAGAGGGTTTTTCCACTGACAAACTCAGTAGAGCTCTACTTACTACAATTTAAATACATCTTTCTTGGAGACAAATGACTAAAAATGTATATTGTACAGGATATAAACAAAACTTAGCTTAATTTAAACCACCAAAATTTGGAGTGGAGGTTTCTGAAGCTCTCAACAATGCTGCCGTAACTTATCTTTCAGTGGTGACTAGCTCTATCAACTACGCAAGCAACTGAACAATGTGACTATGCCAATCAATGACTCACTAATTACTCTTCTATTTTAATAATTACACCTTGTATGTCCAAAGGCAGTATTGCTCTTTTCTACAGCTATATCCTCCTGTTGCTATATACCCATGCAGTGGTCATCTGGACCACTTGATACATTATACTCACATCTTTCTTCTCCAAGTTATTCTCCGATAAATCCCTGTTCAGCAGTGGAATTCTGGTTAGCCGTAGAAGAATGACCTTTTACTCGGTATTACTAACATTGATTCACCTTTATTTCAATCTGCTGGACTATCCTTCTCTTCCTGGATAACATACCAGGCTTTTCTATATTAGCAATTCCTCCTAACTTTGTATTTTTATCAAATTTCATTAGCACGCTCTTAGGCCAAGCATACTAATGAAAAATTATCGAATGAAATTACAAATAACTCAATACAGTGAAACTGCTACAAAAACATTATTTTGAGCAATAAAGTACTGTGCCAATACCTGTACAGCAGGACACGTCACCAGGCAGTCGCACTACGGTTACGTTAGTGAAATACTTCTCCAGCCCTGGCTATACAGTCGAGAAAGCTGCACTGCATCCAGGCTGGACACAGGGATTTGAACATATCCTGAGATATTTCCGAGCACTCTGTAAAGTGATCTCTATACCAGAGGAACTATGATCTTGAACACCCACTCATCACCGTAAAAATGGAGACAAGAGGTGGAGTGTTTCTATTTTAAAAAATGACCTTCCTCAAGCAAATGCTTAATTAATAAACAGTAAAACACATTAATTTAATATTATAGGTCAAATAACACTCATGAAATTAATGAGCAGATTGCTGTTACTCTGTGAAGATATGACAATTATATAAAAGTTTTAACAAATATTTTAAGTTTATATATCTTAATGTAGTGAATTACCACAGTATTTATATAGCTGATTTCTTCCTCCCCCTCTCCCCTATAACCCCTTCCCTCAGCTCCTGAAACTTATAATTTCTAAACCAGCAGCTGTATCTTCCATCATGTTGGAGAAGTCAGCAGATGAAAGAGCAGTACAAAGTGTATGACGAAGAATGGCAGTTTGGAAGCCATTCTTTGCTGTCTGTATGTCACAGTGCGATTGCTCTATTAAATCCTCTGGGAAGGTATTGCCGGATATCAAGCTCCTTAAGCAAAGCACCCACTGAGATCTGTAGCCAAGTCACCTGAAACACAAAACCAATTTATTCACCCTCATTGTGGGCAGTTGAGTAACTATAATTACGTCTCGAAACTACACTCATCGTTACAGAAGCAGGGGAGTGGCCAGAAGGCAAGGAGAGGAGCAGAGAGCAAGAAGCGGGGTGGTTTTCAAGGCTGGTGGCTTCACTGTAGACCATCCAAACTGCAACAGCCTAACGGTTCTTGCCGATGATTTGTAAGAAGCATGACATTCTTTTGCTGTCCCTCGCTATCCCCCTGACATTTTATGGATTAGTTAAGAACACAGCAATTTCATCAAGAGAAATCACAGCTGGAATGAGGGATTTCTGTCTTTCTCACAATAATCCCTCTGTGACATAAAAAACCCACAGGTTTATGTCACTTTCTCAGGGAAGGTGCAATTTATTTTTCTTGTATTGGAAACTATAAATGACTGACAGAAAACATCCTTAAAAATGGCTTTTTGCTACTTGTGAAAGTTGCTCTCAATTCAGAACTTCCCAGTCTACAAAAGGAGCCCGGTGAAAGCTGACAAAAATGTAGGTCTGGTGATAACGCTGCAAATACAGTAAACAGTCTTTTAAACCGTGTTTACTCTTTTTAGCATTTAGAAAGGTCTTATCTTGAGGTGCATGCATACATAGTTCCTACTCTTCAGAATTAATTAAAAAGGACATTATTTGCCATTCTAAAGCTGTATCTAAGTGGTTGCTGTTTGTTATGTATCTCAAGCCAGCACCTTACCACAAAGAAATAAAGGAATACTTTTGAATGAAGGAAACTCCTGAAATGTGAAACTGGAAAGCTCATTTAATGTCATTTTTGTATTAAATATATATGAAAATCCCTACAGAAAAGCTAAAAGAAAAGGGACATGTTATAAACAAGGATTCTCCTGTATCCCTTACTTGAAAGTCAGTAACCATTTCACTGAACTGTCTCATCTCATCGATATGTGAAGCCTTTTTTCTGTTACTCATTTTTCTGCAGAAGATATTTTCTTAATTTTCTCAGCTTCTCATATCAACCTGAATCCTGTACATTTTAAAAAACACAGTTTTCACCTTTAATATCTTTCCACCTTCCTAGGTTCCTGTGGAATGAGAGAAGGGTTATTTCAGTCCTATCCAGGAAGAAAAACGCATGGAAGTCCTTCACTGTCTGTTCATGCTTAGCTCGTCCTCCCTCACATGAGGTATGCAGATGTGCTGTGTTGCCAGAACACGCATTCAAAGAGCTGCAACCTAAGGTCCTGCAGTTCAGCGAGTAGATCTTCTGTGCTTAATCGTGAATGTCATCCATTCCCAAATCATGATTAAAAAAACAAAATAAAAAATGCTGCAAATAATCATTACAACAAACTTAAGAAAACCACCTACTGTACTTCTGGCTTTCGAAATTCTTTTGGAATATTAGGCAAAGAGAATTGTGAGAATGAAGAAAATATATAAACCTAAGGGAATAAAAAAAAAAAAAACCCAAAACAAAACAAAAAAAGACCAACAAACCAAGATTGAAGTTGTCAATGACAAGATGGAATTGGTTTTATTTCCTTTTCTTCCACCACTGACATTAATAAATTGACCTGAGAGCTGTTTCCTTCAACAGACAGATATTATAGAAAGTAATTTTATTAGAATGCAGCCTTTGATGTATGTAAGCCACCTCTCATGTTTTTGCAGGGCTGTTAGAAGACAAACATGAGCATCACTCGAGACATACAGCACGACTAAACTTTTGTGCAGCAATGAGTAGCAGTGAACATCTCAATATCAAAGTGGGACCCGCGATGGGTGGCGTTCCGTAGGGGTCGGTATTGGGACCAATGTTAACATCTTCATCTCAGACACAGACATTGGGATGGAACGCAACCTCCGCAAGTCTGCCGACAACACCAAGCTGTGTGGTGTGGTCACCACACTGGAGGGAAGAAATGTCATCCAGAGGGATATTGAGAGGCAGGCCAGTGTGAATCCCACAAGGCTCAAAAAGGCCAAGGGCAAGATCCTGCACCCTGCTCAGGAAAATCCCAGGTGCAAATACAGAGAATGAATTGGGAGCAGCCCTGAGGAGGACTTGGGGTGCTGCTGGATGAAGAGCTCAACTTGACCCGGCAATGGGCACTTGCAGCCAGGAAAGCCACCACATCCTGGGCTGCATCCAAAGCAGTGGGACCAGCAGGGCAAGGAAGGGGATTCTGCCCCTCTGCTCCGCTCTTATGAGAGCTCACCTGGAGCCCTGCAGTCAAGTCTGGAGTCCTCTGCACAGGAAGGACATGGAGCTGTTGGAGTGAGTCCAGTAGAGGGCCATAAAGATGATCAGAAGCCTCCCATACAAGGACAGGCTAAGAGAGTTGGGTTTGTTCAGCATAGAAAACAGAAGGCTCGGGGGAGACCTTACAGCAAGCAGCCTTCTGGTGCTCAAAGGGGGCCTACGGAAAAGCTGAGGAGGGGCTCTTTATCAAAGATGGAGGAGGGCAGGTTTAAATTAAAAGGGGGGAGATTGAGATGAGATCTTAGGAAGAAATCTTTTCCTGTGACAGTGGTGAGGCAATGGCACAGCTTGCCCAGAGAAATCATGGCTGCTCCATCCCTGGAGTTGTTCGAGCCCAGGCTGGCAGAAGTTTTGATCAGCCTGATCCGGTGGAATACGTTCCTGCCCATGGCAGGGGCATTGGAACTAAATGATCTTTAAGGTCTCTTCCAACCAAATTATTCTATGAATCAAAGTTGTATTTCTTTTTAGAGATAGTTTCATTTCAGACATAAGCCACCTGACCAACAAAAAACTGTAGAAGAGACTGCATCACGTTCTTTCACCGTTAACCAATACCTCCACTGCTTAAATAGTCCTGAAACTTCTGCAGTAAACACACCTCCGAGACAACTAATGAAGATTTGCTCTGACAGGGAGATCATGGTCAGAAATTCAACAAGGTTTTGTGAAGGGATTGAAATTCATCTGAACAAATGTGAAACGCTACTTTTAAATGTTTGTCTCGCTGAGCTGAGGCAGTTTTAAAAACTACGATTTGATAATCGGTGCGCTGCACCTTTTTCTTAATTTCTGAATCCATTCGTGTTTGAGACAGCTCAAAGACAGATTGCCCGTTGGCTTTTCCCCTTTTTCCTTTGCCTAAAAAAGTCCCTAGCCTGTCTCCACAGGATTCAGAATACATTTCTGATTGTGATTCACAGCCCATGCCACTGAACAGAATTTGAGCTATTGGAGCTGTTTTGTGACAGCTGGGAGAAGAAACCAGCCTTATGCTGAGTATTCTTCCCTACCCCTGCACTCCATTAGGTAAACAATTACCTGCAATATCCCTGCTTCACTGTGGGAAACAGCAGTGGAAACAGCAGGAAAAAAAAAAAGAAAAAAACACCAAATCAACTGACAAACCTATCCCTTTAGTAATACAGCAATGTAATGTCTGATGCTTTGTACTGACAAAATTAAAAAAAAATAAGGAAAACTATGTTGCAATACTTTACTACTTAAAGCACTATGCCTATGAAATATGATATTCTAACGTATCTAGTCAAATTCAGTGAAGTAATAAAGAGAGCCATAAATCTAAATGCCTCTTTTAACACATTTAAATATCTTCTTCATAAGCATGCAAAAATATGCATGCAAGAGATATCACCTTATTGCTAAGTCAGTTCTGATTCATTAGTTTTCACTCACTTCCTTCTTGTTTTTCTAAAGAAATACTGGATAACAAAGAAAAAATCACTTTTACGTTCACATTCCTTAGACTACCAAGAAACACTGCACATCCAGTTACAAATCTAGTCCTTAATGGACCCAAAAGTGGCCAAACATCAGGAAGGTGGAATTCGACACAAAAGCGTTAACACATGTACATTGGATTTTTATTTGTTCTTAATATTGTGCTAATTAATCCTCAAATAAAGCTACACTGTTAAAAGCTAAAATTTCATTTTAAAAAGTCACCTGTAGATTAAGGTAGATAACGAAATATTTGTGCATATACACATACAGAGGCATAAAGATCATAAACTCAAGTAGGGCTGATAGGCCACGGGCAAGTGAGGCTGTCCCGAGCGCTGAAGGACCATTAGTGCCCTGAGGTTTTGTCCAAAGCTGAGCCTACTGCTGACTGAACTGCTCATGGCTTCACAGCAGTGATGCCTTTCAGGCTACAGTCCCACAGACACTTTATGCTACTGAGAAGCTCTGCTAAAACAAGTAGTTATCTCCATTCTCCTCTTCTCTTGGCCATTTTCCCTATGCCTGCATGCTGCCTCCATATCCCCAAATAATCGTTCTGCTTGAACAGTTTGGAACGTTGTTTGGCTATATACCAAACTGGGCAGGAAACTCACTTGACTTAAACCTACCGAAGTCCTCAGCCTCACAGGAGTTGTGTGCACAAAATGCTCTTCTTCACCACTTGCTCCTAAAAGCACATTGGAGAAGTTGAATACACTGCAGGGCCAGCTCTCTTGGTCTTCCAAAACACTAAAGGTAATCTTCTATCTATGGCTATCACACATGACTGACCATTAAAAAAATCCAATATATTAAAGACTTACTTGTGGGGAATACTCTGAATGGAGAATAGGTGGAATCAAGACTCATATTCTATAGATATGTATCTTTAATTAAATTTTGCTCAATTTACTTGTTACTATGGACAAAAGCATCAGATCACTCCAAATTTATGGAAATTCAATAAGTATAGAGGCAATGATTTTAGCAGCTGGTGAAAAGTATATCTGCCTTTAACTATATCATAGTACTTGCGATGCTCAGTTGATACTGGCTGTTTAAGATCTTTCAACTAAACCTGCTATGTAAAACAGTATGGAAAAGGTGAAGTAGCTATCATGGATATTTCACACCATGGGTAAAGCCTCTTTCAGTCACAGTGTCTTTTTTTTAAAAAAAAAAAAAAAACAAAACAGTAGGATAATCATAGAGTGGTTTGGTTGGAAAGGACCTTAAAGCCCATCCAGTTCCACCCCCTGCCATGGGCAGGGACACCTCCCACTGGATCAGGTTGCTCAAAGCTTCATCCAACCTGGCCTGGAACACCTCCAGGGATGGAGCATCCACATTCTCTTTCAGCTTAAATCTGAGTAAACTCTGCCAAATAAGTAAAGAAACAGAAAATAAGCCCACAAACATTCGTTTTAACTAATATTTACAATGTTCTTCATGAAATATCCTGCATATTTGTATGTCTCTTACAAAGCTGTTTGAAAATGACACGGATTTTGCTTTGAAATCTGAACTCACTTTTACAAAGAAACCTGTGCGGGAGAGAACTTGCTGAATGGTTCCTCTTTAATATAAATAAATCCCGTTACCCTTGTAATAAGAGAAAATGTCAGGGCTTAATAAGGTGGCCATAAAAAACAGAAAGTTTTTGCTAGTACTAAAAATGTATTGGCTGTCCTTCGAAAATTAAATCTAAGCCTAATTTATCCATACGTTTAACAAAATATCCACAAATACTGCTGCATTATAACCTATGATAATCTTTTCAATTTCTGTAAGTTAACCAAAACTAGGATTTCATACTTCTTAGGTAGTGGAAGCTTATGAAAAATCCAGAGTCTAACTATGATAAACCATACCTGAAATCGAAGGTAAACACAGTATTTTCAGATAAACTATTAAGCCAATCCAGCTTTTCCATAGGTCCTGGTAAAAAATACATTAATGCTCCCTGCTTACTTCCTTGGCTTAACAAGAAGAAAATTCACTAGAATAGAAATATAAACCCCAAAATCTCTGGTGATTATTTGTCACGTCTCAAGAATTCGATGAGGCTACGGAGTACTGAGGCAAGAGGACAGTATGGAAAGCTAGCTATGAAACAATTCCCTTTCCATCCCTGCCTCACAACAGCCCGGCAGCGCTATTAGCGCTATTCATTTCACCTAGGAGCAATAAACACAAATTTTTTGGAATGTCCACATTATGCCAGAATAATATAAAAACAGATGATGAAGCAAAAAGAAAGCAATCGATTCAGCTCCAGCATCCTGCAGTAGCTGCCATAATTGCACAGCTAGCTCATTATAGCGAGTCAGTCCCTTGAGCCTGCCGTGTCCCAGTTAAACGACAGTAATAGAAAGCAGCTGTATGAGGACATTAGGTCAGCAGAATCATTAGCCCCTAAAATTGTATCACCATCACTCCTCTTTGGCAGTGAGGCTTTCACACATCATCAGGCTTCTAAACAGGAGGTCAAACATTATGATGAACTTAACCCAATAACTCCATTAACAACGAACTGTGGCTCGAAGCTCCAAAGAAGTCCACATCTCTGGAAACTTTCAGGATTTTAATGGATTTCAACCACCTCCCTGCGTCCTCACCTCCTCTGCTCCTGGGGCTGCTCTGGGAACCTGGTAAAGCTGACGAGGAAAATGCCAGTCCTCAAGGGAATGCCCTCGTACCTTTTGTTTCCTTCAGGTTCGTCACATAACAAACAAGAAACGCCTCTGTTGGGAAAAGACAAATTGTGCAAAACTGCTGCGGCAGTGATATGCTCCGAATGTCACAAGTTCAGAGCACGGGAAGGTGAGCAGCCACCTGCTGTGAGAAGCAGGAGGCGGATGGGGGAGAGTTTCTGCACCTACGGCGCCCTCAGGCCGTGCATCTGAGGGATGGGGTGGCAGGAATGGCAAGAGCAGCAGGATGAGAGCAGAGTAGGGGAGTAGGATGGGTCTGAGCCCCTCAACCTCCAGCTGTGGGGGCAACAGGGGATGAAGTTAGCCCAGCAGAGGTCCCCTTTGAAGTAAATTCTCTTAGGAATACAGTATCCTTACTGAGAACACCAATCGATCTCCTTGCCAGTTAACGTCTTTAAGCGAATAGTGTGAAATACGTTTGTGGCTTTGAGAGACAATAACAGAAAGCAGCACAAAACCCATGGGCCAGATCCTCAGGTGACAGACATCAGCATGGATGTAGCCAGTGCAGCTTTGCCAGTTTCTATGCATCTAAGAACTGGCCTAGTACGTACATAAATGCCCGTATTCCAGAGGGATGTGGTGTTGCCTACATCATTTATACAGCTCTGCTTCGAGGCTGCGAGGCACAGAAATGAAGACAAAGTTCTTTGTCAAAGCCCACATGTATTCTCATTAAAAAGGAGGCCTGTGAAGTTAGTCGAGGTTTTCTAAAGCCTGACTGCTCATTTCCACCTTTTACAGGGGTGAGACAAAGCGTCCCCAGTGCGCCAAACGTTTCTGCAGCACTTAAATAAAGCAAAGGCCCTGCCTTTGTGCCCATGATGAGTTTCAGTCAGAAAAGCAACAACCCTTCTATCAATGTCAAAGACTAAATAAGTTTGACTATATGCTGATGTTCTTCAAATTGTTTCTACTAGCAATAGTTCTGGATGGTTTGTTTTGGGGAAATTAATGATGATACACCAAGGTCGTTGTACCTCCGCTGTAGTGAACAGATGTTAACATATTAGTGCCACCTTCCCGGGCTGCACTAAGCTAGAGCTGCTCTGGGTTGTCATTGTACGAGGTAAGGCAAACCCATCCAAACAAAAAAAGCACAGCCTAATAAATTCAGTCTAAAATGCAAACATTTAATGGAAAGAGAAACTGCACTTTCAAAAGCCATTACTCTCTATCATCCTCATCAAAACATGCTACTATTTTTTTTTTCAATCAACCCAAAGCTAGTAGAACAATAAGAAACCAAATCTTTTTCCCTCTCAGCAGTATAGATGTTTACAATGCCATTTGTAAGCTGCCTATTTATTCCTGAACATTCACAGCTTGAGTATATCTCTGGTTCACATTGCTCTGTTACACCAAAGCAGAAGTAATCAAGTACATTTCCATCTTTTTTGCTGAGAGGATTCAGAGCTAGTTGTGGTTATCCATCGTTCCGTTAAACTGGTATGAGATTATTGTGCTAAAATCTGTACAGAAGTGAGACATAAATCTTTCCAGAGGCTACAGTTAGTAGAGAAGGTAGCAGCCTGATGACTAGGAGGGAGGAGGATGAGTGTAAGCTGATGTACAAAGGTAAAATAATATATATTTTGATCCATAAAACAATGTTCTTCAGGCCTCTCTACACCAAATTCCTTTCCTCCTCAAGACCTTAAGTCATACCGTTGCAGTCCCAGACCACTGAGGTCCTTGATCTAAGCCTCCCTTTTTTGTTTAAACAGCAAATTGTTGCCAGGCTATTCTTAGCAAGGCAACATTTCTTATCTAGTCCACTGGACCTTGGTCTTGGTGATCTTTGGGACACACCACACAAGACGCCTTCTCTCCTCCAGCTGTTCTGGGGAAGAGGACAGCGGTCTGATTTGCGTAGAGAACATTTCGCTTCATGTGGCTGTAGAGGGCAACTGAATTTTACAGCTGACATTATGGACTCCTACAGTAAAAACATGCATGGCCTAAAGGAAAGAGATGCACGCTAAACTGAAATGAACACTTTCTTCTTGGTAATCTCATAGCAACAACACATTTGACAGTGCATTAAAAAGAGGGGTTGAGGCTAGATCAGTATAACGAAAGCAATGATGTACTCTAATAGGATAAAGCAATACACGGGTTCTTTTACTTCACAGGGAAGTTTAAGATTTTTTGGGGTCAGTATTGGTTAAGTTTACACTATTTAAAGAACTTTCTTTCAACTAATTTTAATGAATTATGAAAAGAAAATGAATTACGTTGGAGGCCTCAGTACCCTAAGAATTAACTACAGAGAACATAAGTTCCATGTGCCAGAAAATTCAGAATTTTGAATCATCTTTTTAAATATCTAACGTCAACAAAAAGACAGTCACAGTAGCTGGGAAATGGATAGCAATTCTTCCATCATTCTGGCCCCAAACAGGGGACTTAACATCATCACAGCTTGAAAGTCCATTTAAACTGTGACAGGGCTGTAAAAAGCTCTTAGCATAAGTATCTCCTAAGAGAAATTCTCATCTGTTTCCAAGCTATAGCTGTGGTTTATTCATACTGATAGGCATGCAAAATAAAAAACCTGTATCACTCACTGTCTCAGACCTATGTGTAAAGCTATTTAAAATCCTCTACTCTGGATTTCTCGTTATTAGCAGGTTTATACCTGTCTCCTGGTTGTATGTTTAATACTGGTGAGCTTTCTTTTCTGTGAACTATGAAAGTCAATAGGTTTGAAATAGCACCCATAAATGCTGCCTCAGAGCAGTTATCCTATCAGTGGCAGTATATGAACTAACTTCACAGCCTTCCCTCTCACTTCTGACCGTTATCCTGAGCTCACCGATGCAACAGATTTATTACAGTTCTTTAAATTTATGAATATTAAAAGAGCCTTAATCCTTGGAGTGAAAGATCACAGCAAGAGATGCTTGTAATTTCCTAGGGCAGTGAGAAAATAGTGCAATGAATTATGTAAAATACTTCTAATATGAACACTGCTGAAAGTCTTCATTAGGAAGCAAAACCTGTCAATAATCAACTGCTATTCTTCTCTTCATTAGAAGATCCTCTGACATTAAAGGTATGGTTAAAAAGCAGGATGCATAACAGTTTGCACATTATAGAATTATAATTTAAACAATGTAATAAAATCCAGTACCAGCTGCTGTCCCTCAAGGCTCCTGCAGAAATGATTTTGTCTTTTGGAATCTTCCCTGTGTACAAAAAAAAATAACAAATATCAAAACTAAAACAGCTTTTCTTCAAGCTCTCTCCTCCAGGATTCATTTAAAGAGGATGATTAAAAAAATTACAAAGTTCATGTGAAAGCTTTTCCATTACCAGGTACCTCTTAAATGCCCTTGATCAGAATCTCCAGCACTTTACAGTGGCTCTTATCCCAAAGTGAGACCATGCTAAAACACCCTTGCAGACTGGAAAAGCAGTGTTCAACTGTCACCAGTTCTCTCTTAGAACTCTTAAGCTCTTCTTAGACTCTCCCCTTGTCTAAGCCAGCTCTGCTTGACCTCTATGTTGATCGCAATCCAAGTACGACACCTTCAAAGGAGATGAAAGCTCTCCTGCCTGCGAACCTCAAATCTGGTCCTGACATCTGTTTAGACCAGGGGAACCTTACAGGGCTCCATCAGTTCAAGATGATTACGCAGCAAAATAATAAAAAAAAAGATTCTATAGTGAGAAGTCACATCAATATAAAACAAATGTAAATTCAGTTTCTCTTAAAGGATATTTTGGTGGTAAGTCACTATTTTAATATAAAAACAAAGCAAAAGCATCACTGAAGCAACAAGAACACACCAAACTACAGCCATACGAGATCCAGGACCACATAGGAGTGCCCAAGTATGCACTGATGTGGAAAGCACAATATGCAGCACCTCTACGAAACCTACTTTGCAAACAACTCGCGTGTATATATACTGTCAGCGCTCTTTTTTAGCTCCGATATTTAAGTATAAGGGAAGGGACCGAAGTTTAAACAACGGCCAAGTTATCAGGTGATGTTTCAGGAGTTAACAAAAAATTCAACCCTATATCAAAGCAAACAAAGGTGAGGTGACTAAACTGAAGGAGGTAGTTTATAACATGGTGGTAATGTTTCGTACAAGTCCTGCCATCGCAGGCAATTCTACTCTAGCTGTTACTAAGAAACAAATTACGGAAGACGGGGGGTTTTTTCCAGTTTCGTTTGTCTGAATAATCATCGTTATTCCACCGTCTAACACAATGAGGCTGTCACCCGTGATTTCATTTCACTGATCTTAAGCTGTTTGTTACCCTTTAGGCACCCGAACACCCCCCAAAGTCACGCACAGTTGAGTGGGTGAGGTCAGCATTGGAGCAGCTGCAGGGATGACCAGAGGGGCTTTCTCTGAATACAAAAGCAACTTTACCCGGAAGAGGGAAATTGTAGCTTAAACATCAATCTAAATCTCACTTCCACGGCTGAAGGAAGTTTAAAGAACCCAGAAAATCTAGAAATCCAAGAAAACAATAAGGTACTCTCAAGTCTGAGTTCAGTGGGTCGGCGTGAAGGGCAGAGGGGTGGATGGAATTAGTCCTCTGTGGAAATCCTACAGCATTACATGCTACTCCGAGACGTGCGTGCGTGTATTTGTGCTACTGACAGCCTTCTTACGCTGTCACTCTTTTAAAATGACTTGTCTCTACACTCCAGTGTCCTCATCAGTCCATATTGTTAATTTTTTATTTCTCAATCAAGAATTCATGGAGGTTAGTGTGACATTGCTGCAAATATCCTCACAGCCGAGCAATGTAAATAATGGATACGACTCCAGAAATATCAACCAGCCTTGTATTGTTCTGGGAAACTTAAATCATGGCTGTCTGAACTCACGTAACTAGTAAACAAGTAGGCTTCTCTCTGCGCTGCAATAAATCCCTCATCTTTCAAGAAAATTAAGGATGTCATTGAAACAACTGTAGTTTTGGTAAGTGCACACAGTTTTTGAACTGTGACAAAGCTTCCAAAGATGTACTGAATGCAACTATTTTTTTTCTCGTTTAAAAAAACTCCCCAATTTTAAAATGCTAACAAATTTCCAGTAGCTGTAGTGAAATGTAGCACACAGCTAATGCATTTCATACCACGTTGTAGTAAACTACATATCCTTCTTCTATGTTTCTCCTAATTTCTGTCGTTTATTTAAAAGCCCTATAATGAACAGCTATGATTGAGGACCTATTTGTTCCTCCGATTTTCCATTTAACCTCAATGACTCTAGCCTCTCTTAATTCCTTTGGCACTGAAGAGTATTTTTACAGTATTACCAAGACAACATATTTTCTACATTTCCACTAATTAATTTTCTATGACTCTTTCAGCCTTAAAAGAAAAACCACATTTCTGCATGAAAAATGAATTATATTTTCTCCAGTTCCTTACAAATTTACATTCTGGGCTCATCTGTGCCACACATTCTTTATGGATAATGAGCAAGGCATCTTCACTTAGCTGTCACTGTAGAAGTGAAATGTTTACAGTGTACGCTTTGGAGATTCTGGCAGCTTAGGTTCTAAGAATACTTTCTTATTCATGACAGTAAGCATTGCCCTAAATTTCTCTTACACATTAACAGAAAAGGAGTGATTTGAAAAATCCTTGAACTTTGTTTACCCCTACTAATGTTGTTCGAAGAAATGTTAGTTTAGATACATCACACTGATGACATGTTTCATGAGATGTGACAAAAACTATTAGCCACCCTAATGTCTTGCAGAACTGCTTGGGAAATTGCAAATATCCCTTAATTAATGAAGAGATAAATATCTTCATTACGAAGCTTACAAGCAAAATAGCCATCATATAACTTTTAAACTTCTTTTTCCACCACATTTATTCTGCAACATTTTGGGGATACACTATTGACATTAAACAAGAAACCCCAGGCCTGGATCTCTTGCCAGTTTGGAGCAGAAGACCATTAATTAATGAAAAATATTTCTCTTTAAATAAGTCTCTGAAATGATTCTTTAACAAAGTACATAAGCATGTATCTGTTGCAAAGATTATTTGAAGATTTCCTTTATGTTCACATTCTCAGCCTTATAATGACACGCTTAAGCCCGCATAACCTAATCGCATAGTTTGAATAAATCTTTCAAATGTAACCAAAAGAATCTCAGACAAGATCGTCCTTCATTGAAGTCATAATGTAAGATTCATGTAGACACAGTTCAAAGGTTATTGCTGTCAAGTTTTGAACTTCTGCTATAAAAGACATAAAAAAAATGACAGATTCTTCTGACCAGAAAGAAGAAAAGCACCTGCAATACAGCCTTCTGCAAATCCTTCCTTCCCAAGCTTAGCTCTTCAATTAATCTCTGCATGCTTGAACTTACTGGGATTGTTTTCTGTAATCAAAAAAAATTTCCAGGTGTAATTATTAACACAGTCTTTAATTAAATGGATTAGATCATTTGGACACATTCTAAAGAAAAGTCAGTTATTGAACACTCATTATTCAAATATTTCCAATGCCTTTTCCAGTTCTGACTTAGAAAAATATGGATTGATTCTTACATTTTTTCTGGATTTCTTTTGCTCCTGTAACAATACCATTACATGAACACACCTGTAAGAACTCCCATTGTAGAGAAAAAATTGCAGATGTACAAATTCCCGTATAAAATTAGTCAGAAATTTTATTCCCTAGAGTTACTATTGCTAAATGAATTTTAAAAATACATTTAAATATACATATATACTATATTATTGCTCTAAAGTGACCATTGGAGCTACTGACATTTTGTTGAATGCAGCAACATTTACCATCGTAGGTATGCTGGTAGAGTGACTTGTTTGACATTTCAACAGTTTTATTACTTGTATTATTTCCCCTAGAAAACGTCATCAGGAAAAACACAGTTTTGCTGTATAAAAGAGCAAATACAGCCGGCAGAACAGCAAACCCAGCAAACCTATGCCTTCTCAGGCACATATGAAAATCCCAATTTGAAGTCATTATCAAACAAGTAATGATAACAACCTGTGATTCATTCAGTGACATCTTTAGTATTTTCCCCATCTTAACAGTAAATAAAATAATTTTAAAACTCTCTCTTGCTAATGATATAATACCACAACCTTTTAAAATTTCCATATTAACTTCTTGTAAGTGAATCTCATGTAGCTGAACTGGTAATTTTGCATATACAATCTCTGAATTCCAGTATTGTCTCCGATATCATCGAGTTTGCTCTTTCACACATGGAATAGTGAATGGAAAAGCACTTTCAGAATAACACCATCTAAGGGCCAGAGAAAGAACTCCACACTGTGGCAACCTCTAAACTTCTAGAGGTTATATACAACGCAACTAATCATCATCCAAGCAAAAAAAAGCTAGATTTTCCGGTGAGCAACAGAAAACACTACTTAGACCTTATTTTTGTAAACATTAATGAACCTTTCCTGTTGTGGAACACAATTCAGAGTAATTATAGCAACAGTCAGGATGCAAATTATTATCAGAGATTCCTGTACAATTGCGTTACATCTTCAGCAGAACTGTTAAGGACCCTGAAGATACCACAAAATCAAAGCAAGAGAGCAACTAGCAGGAGATCCAGTCAAGCTAAAGAGGTTATGCAAGGCAATCAATCATTATCTTTAGAGGTCTGTATTCCCTATTTGCAAATAACAGAGATGCCAGATATCTTCAATCAAATGCAAAGAAACCAGGCAGTCCATTTTTTTTTCCACTCAAGTCCAAAATCAAAAGAAAAAAGTGTATGTTTCAATTCTAATTTTAATTGGACGTTCAGACTCCCATGTGTGTGGCAAAGTTGGCAGATTTCTACATCGTGTTATAATTAAGATCCATATATCTCACCCTTGAAATTTAGCTTCTCTCCTCAGACTGCCTGTTGAAAACATGAGGAAAAATTAATGGCCACTCTCACACTGCCACAGCCACAGCTTACAGTCCAAGAAAGAAGTGAAGCATTCTCTGTTTTCTCTCAACTGAGAATTTTCTATAGAAAAATGTGGGATAAATAACTTCTGCAGGAAACCTATCTGAATTCTGCCTACATTTAGAGCATAATAATAATTTAAAAAAAAAAAAAAAAAGCAAAACCCGAAACTCCACAACCTTCCCTACCAGGGAAAAGAAAAAAAAAAAGAAGTATTATACAACTGAATTATTTTTTACTGCTGTGTATGCTGCAGAAAGCCTATTGTCACAGAAACACTTCATGTTTTTCTCCACAGTTGTTTTTGTGTGCGAAGAGAATTCAAAATAATTAAAGCATTTTCCTTGATTTCCCCACTGTAAAGGATACTAGAACAGTCTGAGTAGTAGCAAACATGTATTATTGATTTTTTCTGGTATTCTCAGTTATGAAGAGGCATATTCAATTTCTTCTTTCAAGAAGCAGACCACTGATAGCTATTATCCTGTTGCAGAAAGGGAGGTAATTGTGTCTTCTCTGTGTTATCCCTCTGCACGCACACTTAACATGTTACTTGCTATTGTGGAAACCTTATATGAAGGTTCATGAGACAGGAATGAAAAAAACAGAAAACTTTCATCATTACCAAAATAATTCTGCCCATCCAGATGACGCTAACAGACATATTTCCAAATGCTCATGTAAACAAAGAGGTTAATTTGGACAGAGGAGGTGATATAAAAATAAACTATCTTGTGAAAGTTTCCTGATAATCATTCTTATTATAATTGTCACTTAATTATCATGAGCATAGGCTTTGATTACCTGAACAATCGATCGATTGTATTTCAATTTGTCTTGAAAAAAAATCTGCTTAAATCCAACCCTTAACTTTTAAACAGCGTCTGAAGAAAAACTACAGAATGTTCCAAGTCTCACCAAGCCCCACCCCAAAAGGACCCAACTACCTCCACTCCATGTGGGTTATTACTTTCTCTCTTAAACTCTATGATTCTGCATGAAAGTGGGGAGGCCCTGGCCCAGGTTGCCCAGGGAAGTCGTGGCTGCCCCATCCCTGGAGGTCTTTAAGGCCAGGTTGGATGGGGCTTGGAGCCCCTGATCCAACGGGAGGTGTCCCTGCCCATCGCAGGAGAGGTGGAATTGATCTTCAAGGTCCCCTCAAACCTAAACCATTCTGTGACTCTATGAAATTCAGCCTATTTCACATGACCAGTTTAAAGAATAGTCAGGTAAAAGATCTCCTTAGTGTCACTAAGAGCAAAAGGAGACCGTGATGTCTGGTGAGCTGGAGGCAGAAATTATTTAAACCACTCGTGCCACCAACAGAATCAGTTCTGAAAGCACACTCACCCCATGGCATCATTAAGAAATTCTGTACTGGAGTAACTATGCTCATATGATGAAGGAAATCTGTTATAACAAAGTACCTAAACTAAGCCGTAAAGTTACAGGCTTCCATGAATAACTTGGAGAACCGAAGAATTAAACAAAATGGTTTTTTCTGCCATCAGCCTTGTATTAGCTTTCCTCTTAATGCTGTCAATTATCCTCTTTTCATCTGTGGAGTTTGCACCATTTTCAACAGTTGCACTCGCATACCAATGAGTTGTCACACAGCTATTCTAATTAGCTGGCAGAGGCGGTTGTGCGATCTCCTACACGCTTTCTGTTTCTCTCCACGAATCTCTCCTGACTTTGCAAGTAGAGGCTGAACAGAACTTAATATGAAAGTGCAGATTCAGCAGCAGAAGCCTGAAAACTGAAAGAGGGATTATGCAAACCCATTTTACTTTCGTCTTCCAGAAGACCTGAATCTATCCATTTGCTCTCCTTACATATTTCACGGTTTACTATTGTCTGCATGTCCTCTTTGCTCTGGTCTCCTGACACAGTCTCCTGCCCTTCTACTTCCCAAAGCTGGCTTTCCAGAGCATTTAAGTTAATCAGTGCGCACAGCCTGGAAGCTGTAGTTGCTGGTAACTGCCGTTATCTTAAGTGGCAGCAGTATCTACTGGTCAGACAGACAGTTGAAGTTGGTAACTGCTTTAGCAGTCCAATTTGGGTCCTCTTCCATGCTTGTCAGACATGTCATTTTGGGAAATTCATTTCTTTTCATGCATTTGCTTTCCACAAACTGGCTAGAAAATAAGGAAATTATATGCTTCTGTCAGGGTTTGTTAGCACTGTTCTGATTTTTCAATTATTTACCTATAACTTAGTGGTGACCTCAGAAAGTAATTTTTGAGCACCAATATGGAAAATGAGCTCCGCCATCCTCGTCACACACTCTGCGTCATTAGTCTTCACAAGTAATTTAGAACAACACTCGAAACAGCACGCGCACATTCATAATTCAAGAAGAATAAGAAACAGTACAGCATCAAAATATATATGTTCATAGAAACTCTTCTCTAAAACAGCTGAATATAAAGGTCACTTTACAACAGGGTAATGTTTAGTTTTGGGGGAATCACTGTAGGTAAAGGGTAAAGAAGTGAACTATTTGATTTGGGAAAAAATTACTTAGACAGAAGGTGTTTCAAATTATAATAAAAAATTAATTAGAAAAAGGAACCAGCCAAAGGACAAACATCTGTGACAGAAGGATGTGAAAAGATAAACAAATCCTATGTATGACAGTTAATTTCAGTTAAGACCAGAATCCTGCTGGGCTACGTTTGGAGTAGTCTGTAAACACTTTGGGGAAAGAAGAAAACTCATTGATTTCAGTGTGAACGGTCACAGCATCAACAAGTAAATTACTGGAAAACCAAACCAAGCCAAAGACAGTGAAAATAACAGATTCCAACAAAACCACACAAACGGGTGGTAACAAGCAGTAGTAAAGGGAAATTACACTGATGAACACATCAAGAGTTGTTCAAGTCCAAGTTGGATGGGGCTTTGAGCAACTTGGTCCAGTGGGAGGTGCCCCTGCCCATGGCTTTAAGGTCCCTTCCCACCCAATCCATTCTATGACGATTCTGTGATACCTGAACAAGGCTGCAGCATGAGATGCCCCCAGCAGCCCCAAAAGTGCAGAGAAGTGAGGTGACGGCCTTCAAAGGACAAAGCACTCAAACCTAGGAAGTCTTCCTTGGACCCTCCATTTCCTTTCTCTCCCACTGAAGAGTAAAATCTAGCAGAGTACGTGGTAAATATAAAATGCACTGTGGGAATTTACATCCTGGAGTTTATTAAATGAGTCTTAAAGCATATTTTGTTCAGTGGACGTTGCAGAGAAAAGCAGCGGCAAGATGTAAAGAAACATTGCAATCCTCTTAATCGAGGCAGTTACTGAAACAAATCTCTCAACATGTTTTCTGTTTAATTCATCAGCTGAGTTGAAGTTTGCTTGTGAGCAGTCTGTTAAATATACAAATCAATTACGTGACTCTGCCTCGCCATATGATAACTGTTTTTATTAGCGCTATCTGGATAATCAAAGTTAAAATTCTCTCTGCAAATATTCTGAAATAATTGTTGAACACTTTGCTGCCAGCGTGCTCGCTCAATGCCAGTGAACTCATCTGCTAGAGTATTTGTGAAAAGCAAACACAAAGCAGGTGCAAATGAACTCTGATCAAATTTGTTCAAAAGTTCAAGCAAACACTAATGCTAGAAGGTGGGAAGAAACGTATTTTTCATATTTGGCTAACCGTAATTGCAAGTTTTCTCCAGGCAAACCAGGAGAGTTAAGCAAAAGACAAAAAGTACGGCAGCAGGCTGTAGTAAAGTAACTGCTGCTAAAGAAAAAAAGAATAAAGTTCTAGTGGTAACATGGAAATAGAATTAATAATGTAATGGTACTATAATGCCAAAAATACAAATAGGGAAATCTGGAGCAAATAACTGTTGTAAAAACATAGTAAGCAGAACTAAATTTCTAATAAAATTATGTTAACAATAGGATTCAACCATAATTTAAGTACTAAACTTAGTCATTGAACAACAAGTCTCAGAACATGAATTTGTTTTGAGCAGAAACATAAAAGGATTCTGGGAAAAGTAGATACTATTGTGGTCTGGGTTTGGTCCCATGCAGCAGCTGATAGCAGTTACACTGCTAAGATCTATTCCAAAATTTTCTAGGGTTTTCATAATACGTGTAAAAATGTATATCACTTTAGATTATTGTCATTTCAATTGCATTCCAGTCTGACAAATATAGGGCTTTTTGCAAATATCATCACTAAACCCCAAATGAATTACTTTAAACATAAAGGAATAAAAAACAAGAGACTACAACTGATCAAGAGTGCTTGGTTTGGAGCTCGCAGAGAGAACGTGAGGAAAAAAAGCTGCTTTACCCTGGAACACTTCCAGAATGATAAGCAACCCTATTTAAGGAACAGAGTTAGCTCCTGATTGCCAGCTTATGCAAATGACAAAAGAAGCCAAAGAATTAAGGGTAAAAGAGTGAAAACTATTTCCAGAAGAGATGAGTACCTGTACTTGAGAAGAGGAATACTTTACTAAGAATAAAACACTCTTCTCCATGGACAAGTTTCCAATATCTTCCTTATGGGGCCTATGTATTTAACTTTATTTTAGCAATAAAGGATTTGACTTAATCTTTATAAAAGCTGTTTAAATATTCTCCAGTACTAAGATATCTTTTACTGACCTGGGACCTGCTTTTTTTTAACTATTATATTTGACTGAAAATACATTTCAGCTAGATTCTTGACAATCCAATGGCTGTTTCCAAAGAATTCGCAGATATACAGAGACGAACAGATTTGTCAGAGGCAACAGCATCTCCATCGCATTCTAGAACAAGTTGAGTCTTTTGAGCACATTGGTTAACGCAGGCATGCTACCCCCGCGTAACAGTCACGATACGTGCTTGGACAGAGAGTTAGTCAACAAACTAGACTGAACAAAAAAAAATTGAGGTAGTAAAATTCAATGAAAAGCCTTCACAGTAAGTTAATAGAATGAGTAGTGTCTTCACGTGGGCATTACAAGAGTTTCCAGTCAGGTCAGCACACAGCACTTTCATTACAGAACACTACACGCTTTTTTGGGGGGAAAGAAGGACGAAGGGGAGTCCTTGCTGAAGACAGTGAATATCCGTCCTCAGCAGCACGTGTATCTTGCTACCATCTTGATGAGATGAAAAATATGGAAAAAAAAAAAACCTGCTGGTGCTGTCAAATTTTTAAATCAAATGAATACTTTCTTTAGTAAATGGGTGGATTTTACTCAATGGTGACTTTCAGAAAATATCCACTGAACTTTTGAAATTCCTTTTATTTTTCTTTTAGCCACTAGTTAAAAGCATAAAAAAGATTTAAAAAAAGATTTTGAGACCAGAGCACTAAGATTTAGCTAGACCTTCCTTAATAAATGAAGGAATATCTCCAATAATTAGCTCTTCCCCTAAACGCTTTTTGGCTCTCATTAGAAACAAAGTGTTATGCTAATATACCTTGTGTTGCAAATGTCTCACAATTCCTGCTAATCAAATTAAACTCAATTCTCAGCAAATAAACTCTCAATGCAGTTAATGGAAAGCAAGGAACAGCACTGCTTTGTCAGAATGGGGTCATTACCACAAGTTCCTAATTGCAAGTACCTTAATGCATAATGTAAAGCACAGTCTTATATAGGCTCTTAAGAACTAAAGCTGCAGCAAGATCAAAGATGTGATGTGTCCTTGAATGTTTTTATATGTACTTTGAATACGTAGAAAGAAAAGCAACAAAGAGAAAAAGAGCAAACCTGCAAAAGACAAAGATTCATTCACTTACGCCCCCTTTGAAACATATAAGAATAATTTATTTAGTTTATTAGACTGCAGAGAAAGATGGATTTTGGCCCAGGACACATTCTGAAACCAATTTTAATTTGCCTCCTCCTCTACCCTCTTGATAAAGAATGTTTCACACCTACCAGTTAATGAAGGATTATTACTTTCCTCTAGAGTAAGTTGCAAATGCAACCAAGGTTAAAGCAAAGGCACTCATTCTGAATTAGTTTATATGATGCCATCAAACACAAACACAAGTGATTGATGACATATTGCTATTACTGCACCTGCTATTTATCAATACTACACTATGAATTATTTTCTGTATCACTTCTCTTATTGTCATGTGATGGTACATTTTATCAAATTTACTTAACTGAAAAAATGCATAAAGAAAAGCACTGGAAACCTCAGAAGGCATAATAAATCAGAGAAACTAAATTACAAAATACAGGATCTGGTACTACTTGCCACTCGGAGTTCAGCTGCTCTGAATGACTTCATAACAGTTGCACTGAATGGGTTGCAAAGAGCAGGTATTGCAGTGAATGCAGCCCATACTGCAGGGTTCTTCCACAAGCCAAAGTATTGGATCACACCTTAACCAGTCCTGCAACTTGCACCTTAAGTCCTACAGAACTGATTAGTTATGGTGCTGTTATAACTAAAAAGACTGTTTCACCACACCAAAAATTTTTCTTTTTTTTCCGAAAATATTTTGCATAATTTTATTTTCTAGGATAATTATTAACCAAAATTTTGAAACTTTCAGTAAAATGAATATTTTATTCTCTGGCTAGCCCTGGATATGAAGAATTTATATTAAATTATATCTGGTGCGATTGTAAAGCCTTGTGATGTTATATTTGCAAAACTGCTGAATGTTGTTGGTAGAGTCATACCGTCTCTTCTCATTATTTTTAATACAACACGCATCTGCCTTTCTCCTTCCTCCTGACGGCACAGGTTCTGTAAAAGCTAAGCTCTTACTTCTTTTGTTTTGTAGTTGTGCTCTCCCTGAAGGACATGCAAGCACAAAGTGGGAATTAAGGCTATTAGTTCTTGTTTGGATACCTCTGGCATTGTGGAGAAGGCAGGCTCTGGAGAATCCCATCTCTCACACTGATCTCGTCTTCTCATGAAACAGAAGTTACTGTTGTGAATTTACAAACAGCGTGCAATAAGCAGCAGCTCCTTCTCCACCTCCTCCACCCACTTTCGCTCACGTTGACAATATAGAGGTAGAAGTAAACATTAGAACTGGTGATGGAAGGGTTTTCTACTCAGGACTATTACATTTAAAATTCAGTCAGGTTGAGAAGTTACTTAAAGTTTCTGCAAAAACAGGAATTGAGATAGACATCCCACCCTCTTGTGGGAGAAGACAACTTCCTTTCCGGGAGCTGCAGAGAGCCATGAGGTCTCCCCTCAGCCTCCTCTTCTCCAGGCTAAACAGCCATCAGATGCTCCCACAACCCCTGTTCTCCAGCCCCTTCCCAGCTTCGTTCCCTTCTCCAGACACGCTGCAGCCCCTCAATGTCTTTCTTAGAGTGAAGGGCCCAAAACTAACTAAACCCAGAGTTCAAGGCGAGGCCTCACCAGTGCCGAGTACAGCGGAAGATCCCCTCCCTACTGCTGTTGGCCACCCCATGGCTGATCCGACTTCTTGCGAATAAATAAAACCCACGTTTTTGTTTTTTTTCCCTAAATAGTCTTCAAAAAGCCACACTCCAATAAGCAAGTCAAGGCAACTCACACAATCCAAAACTCTCCAGAAAGCTTATTTGCAATGGCTTCAGTAGCAACTGCGAATGTTTTTAGTTCTAGTTTTAAACAAGTGTATGGTAGACACACATTTTAGGTCCAGTTTACAGCTCTGTTGTATACCGAGGACAGATCCACATCCAAGAAGGGGAACTAAAAACTTGCACTCAGAAAATTAACTCAGAATATTTATTTGTTTCCTCCAACTACTGAGAAACAAAACTTTACAGTAAATCAACAGAATTAAACCATTAAATTATTATCTACCTTTACAGGGTAATAGATGTATATAATCACTGATGCTTTTAGATGCCTTTCAAAAAATATACATGGTTTTAGTTTATTGCCTGTGTCCGTAGCTCTAATTTTCTTTCGGGTTGTTCCGGCTGAAATATCTACTATTCCCGCTAGCATTAATAAATAAGATGTGTATAATTTTAATTACTTCCCTTGAAACAGGCTGAAACCACTGTAAGACAGGCAATTGCAAAGAATTATTTATATGATAACAAAAAGAATTTCAAGGCATCACCTTCCCCTTTTCTCCAGACTGCTGTATGAATGACTCTCCAACTCCCACAATCCGTTCATTCCTCAGCGGAGGATTTTTGGCCTACAAATTGTTTGACTTAAATGCTGCAGTATTACCTGGAGGCTGAGGGATTTCCATAAATGGTCCTGAACTCTGCAGCTCGTTCCCAAACATGACATAATTGAGCTCAGACTTTTTAACCCACAGGAGAAAGCTCATCTTGTTTCTCAGACATCTGAGAAAAAAAGTAATGTGAAAATTACAGGTTGATTTCTCTAAGTTACTTCAAAGTGAACTCCAGTCAGGATTGGAACGTAGTCTGACTACAGAGAATTTTCTAATACAAACAAATAGCGGTGTAATTCCCAGGCACACATAATTAAGTCATTGTTAATTACATACAATAAATCAATGATATAATCTTCCTAATATAGTAATAGGAGGAGACATTGTAAATACTAAGCTGATGTGTAACCGACAACGTAACAGAGATGTATTAATTTTGTGCGTACCATATAACAAAAGAAGCTTCATCTTCAAAGTCACTCGTGCTTTAGGTGACAATAGACAACTATAAACAAAGAAGTCTGCTTGCAGGTTAACTCCAAAACAAGAAGGGGTCACAGTATTGAACAGTAACAATTACAAAATGTGTTTGCAGAGAAGCACAAATGTGCAGACACAAAGGCTGTATTTGCAGAAATTGTCAGAGAAGAACATTTTCCACTTTTAATCTCATCAGAGTAAGAGTTCCACTGTTCTCCATCACTATTTCTAGAATATGAAGGCACTTTAATGATAGCTAGAACCGTAAACTCATCGAGGAAAACCTCAGAAGAAAATAATCTCCCTTTTTCCTATATTTGCACCTTACCCAAACCTTGAGTTGTCCACTGGGCAATTGCACACAGACTTTCATCTTTGCTGTCACTATTTTACCATTAAAGAAGAGTCCTGCTGTAAAGCACTAGAGACTTCAGAGACTTAAGCCAATATAAAATACTCTGCAGTATGAAGTAATTTTATGTCACTACGCTGGTTATTTCAGAATTGGCTGCAAATAAGAAGCTGAGGATGATTTAATGTGTCCTCGACCCATCACGGCCATGGTTAAACAAAGTAAACACATCAGTCTTTAGCAGTTATTTATAACTGGAAGAAAGGCACAAACCAGCCGTGATAAACACAGCGCTGAAAAATATTCTGAAGGGAAAAATCTAAAAGCATCTGAAAATGTCTTTTTTCCCCACATATTGCTATATTCCATTTTTCAGTAAAATAAAATCCTAATGACCACCCAAAGGAGGAGTTATTAGAACTAAAACCACTGCTTCCAAATAAGTTCCCAAGATACAACTGCTGAAGTAAAAATTTGGGAATTCAGATGTGATTACACACCAGCAACTGATACTCCTACTGAATTTCTAAAATAGAGTAAGCAGCCTTCGGAGCTCACAGAAAAGATTCACTACTTTAAGATGGAAAAATACAAATCCTTCTAACTCATTTGTGAAAATTTGGCCCCTACAGGGGGAACTATAACAGCGACCCAAGCTCTACAGCACCGATGCCATTCTCTTTTAAATCTGCTCAAAGAAATGATATTTATCTTGCTGTCTAAACCCAACTCCCTCAGCAGATGCTGGTTCTTGACCCCTGCACCAGGGACTTTCTCCAGAGCCTAGACTGAGGACTTGCTGTCAATGAGACGTGTAACCCCAGGATGCAGATATTCAAGAAGGTCGCCTTCTGTCTTGCATCAATAAGCAGTTGGTTTCCAAGGAGGCCAAACTAAAAGACTTGTTTACAAAACTGTAAGGAGAAATTGATTCAGGAGAAACCATCCTACCACAGGATTGGGTGGCAGATAAACTGGCTCAACGTCAAGGTCTTTCATACCCTTTTCGCTGATCTACATTTGCAGTAAAAGAAGACCGAAATAAATAAAATGATAGAAACTAGTAGAAAAATTATATAACTTACAAGGATTACGAGATGCCACTATAACCTACAGGACACAATGTCAATTTAGTCTTACTGTTAGAACACAGAACTGGAAATCTGAGTGTAGAGGCTTGTGGTTGCTATGCAATATTGGAATGGTCCGTACAGATTTCTACAGGAGGCAAACACCGCTGCTTGGCAAGGTAGTTTCCCTGGGGGATGCCAGCAAGCAACCTTGGAGAACAAGGTGTCCACCTTTAACCTTTTGGATTTTTCCTCTTTTGGGAAAGGATTTTTGCCTTTTTACCACGAGCCTCCATAAAGCTGGAAAGGGACAAATTGGCTAATATGGTGGAGTTCTATTTTTCTCTAGAATGTCATTCTTACCTTCAATTTAGAGATCAAGACAACTTTATTATTCTTCATGTAGTCCTTGCATACTACTCTTGAGTACTATCTTCAGTGGGAATTCTGGAAGAACTCTTCTTCGTAGAAGCAGTAGACAAAATTATCTTCTGAGAGGTACTACTGCATGCTTAGAATTGCCAAGTCTTAAAATGAGAAAGCCATGATGGGCTGAAAAAAATGATTATTCCCAGGCAAGACAAATAAGCTACTGGAAAACATTTCCTCAAATTCTATCTATACCTTTGTTGCAATTTTCTGCTTGAGAGAGATGTTTGGAAGCCAGCAATGCTTTTCCTATGTTAGCTTTAAGACTGCTATCTGCAACCTGAAGACAGACAGTCTTATTTTAGTATTAATGAAACAGATTTTAATATCAGGAATCACGCCTAGAGCAGCAAAACATTTATATAAATTTAACTTGCATCCCTTTTGTTATCTGCACTGGGCAGCCTCAAATCATAAACTTCAACAATTTTCCACAGTAAACACATTCTTTCCATAACGCTATATTTGCTGTTACCTCTCTGATCCCCTCCTCGACTATAAAACACTTCTGGGGGCAGAGGATGCCTGTATTTTCATCAGTGAGAGGCAAGAGATGTCAGCATAGAGTTGAGCTTTTGCTATACTTAATCACAATCCTCCTATCATTTAAAAAAGAAACTAGAGATTTCTTTCAATAAAGATATCAACTGGGATTCAAACAGAAACACTGGATTTTAGGCACATAAGCTTAATTGACTTTCAAAAAGAGATGAGCATCAATTCCACTTAGGCTCTTCTGATAACACCACCCTTAGTAGCTCAGGTTTATGTGTGCAGTATTCAACTTGGGGGTTGGGAGAGCTAAAACTAATAATATATAAAAACCACTATCTTATTCTGTCCATTATAGGAAAGAGTAAAAAAAAAGTTAACATATTCTTTCAGTAAATTATTTCAAATTTAAGAATTGTCAGCAGAACCTGAGTTCTGTATGCTGTTATCTTTGTATTGATTTTGTGCAGCATCCCATTTGTGCAGTATCCCATTGAACTGCAAAGACGTCCAATTTAATTGCAATTACGTTTCTTATGAACTTCAAACATGAGTTATGTACCAACCTTCATAACTTTTTCTCTCTGTTGTTTTAGCTTTTACTTTTATTTGGCTTTTCTTTTCATAGCCCCATTTAGCTGTGCTCCCTTTCTTATAGTCCACGGCTTACAAGGTCACAACAGTGACTCCCATATTGAATGAGACACTGAAAGCAGGTAACACACAGTGCAATTGATCCCTGACGAGCAGGGAGATATTTCCATCTAAATGAGCAGACTGAGATTTGTGGTTCCCATTAAGGTTAATGGGGGTTATATAGCTCAGTCCTGGTGTATCATAACAAATGTTTGCCCCTTTAGCTAATTCATTCCCATCTTTTAGTTTTCATAGAGGAAAAGGTATTTTCAGAGGAAAAAAAAAAAAGGATTGTGATTTAGAAGCAAAATTCAGAGTTTTTCCATGTTTCATCACTAACTTTCAAAAGTGTTAAAGCAGCACATTTCCCCACTTTCCACTTCATCTGCTAAAGTGTTCAAGTTAGTGAGAGTTCCGTGAGAGCCATTAAAAATCTGTCAGAGAAGTGGTGGTCATGGCAAAAACATTTTTCAGAAGCTGTCAATTTCCCGAAATATCCATCAGCGCTACCGGGCACAACAAGGGATTCCTCATTTAGAACGTGTCAATTCTTATTATTAATGTCATGATGAAAACACCTGCTAAGTGTATGTGTCTGGCAAACTGATGCTCAGTCACAGAAATAAAAGGGTGACTGCCACTCAGATTAGAGAGCAAAGAAGAGCTGGAGACGTTTTTGTACACCCAGGTGAAGACAAATACTGTCTTTATCCTAATGCGGGGCTCGTTAGGGTGGGTTACAGAGAATGCAGTAAGGGATAACTGATGAAAGATAATGTGAATCTAATGTATTTGATTAACTGCTTGTAAAATTATGTGTTTTGAAAGATTAGGTTTTTGGTCATTTGTTCCCTTCACAAGCTCTGAGGATAACACGTATGAGAAGCACTGTACAGTTCACGTTATGCCACGGATGCTGTTGTCGTTGTTGAAAGTGTGACCGCAGCTTTTACGGGCAGACCAAACGCGTTTGGCTCCTGCTAGCAGGAGCACTACAGCCACGCAGAGTTCAGGTCAGCCAAGCTGCACAGGCAATCATCACCAGCACAGAAATATTGCCACAAAGGTCTTTCAACCCACCTGAACCTCGGGATGCAGCTCCTGCCAGATGCACAGAGCCCTGCGAGCTGCTTTTGAGAGGAAACGCATCCTCTGGCTCACTGCACTGTACATTCCTGTATGTGTAGATATACTGACGCAAAGAAGATAGTAGCTGCTGTCATTTAAAAAGACAAATAAATAAACTTTATACCCAAGGGATTACATGAGCCATCAAGATGCTACCGTTTGTGAAAGGTCTTAGTGCATTTCAAAGGAGGGGTTTGGAAGAGAATCTCAGGCTTCTGTTTTGGATTAAGACAAACCATAGTCAGTAAGAAAGGTTACCTTTGAGCAAACTGTTCAGTGACTTCTCTCCTTATTTCCTACAACACAAGTTAAGAAATACTGTGAGGCAAAAGGAAACACTGTAAACTACAGTTAATCCAGCTGGCCCCATGCTGACCAACAGGAAAGCTGCTCTCTAAAAATCAAGGTTCTTTCCAAAGTAATTCCTATAACATCATCTCATCTGGCACCAGGCAGCTCTGCATTCTGATCTTGACACCACAAAGCACTTAAATACCTGCTTAACTTTAAGCTTAGGGCTTTAAGTACATGGCATTAACTGTAATGAGCGTTCTTGTATTCTTAATCACATACTTGGATTCAACGCTAGAGCAGGCATGGAGAAATAATGGGTTGTACCTTCAGTTTGTGTAAATCGGTGTGACTTAATTGAAATTGATAGAGTTGTGTCAATTCAGACCAGGTGACACCAGATCCCAGGGGTTCAAGATCTCACAAAGTGTATGTCAGCCTCCAGTGCAGCTGTGACTGCAGAGCCCTCCCTCACAGCCAAACTAGCAAACTCCTTTCTGTCTTTGCACCAAGCAGGAGTTAATGGTCGTATATCTCTTTTTTGAGCCACTGAAAGGGATAACCCCGGTGTCTTATCGAACACACTTGTTCTCTCGGTAAAAGATTCTATTATCAAGGCCATGAGTGAGTTATTACAGAGAGCACTTTGGCTCTCGTACTTCGCTGCAGAGCCACTGCAGAGCTGGAAAAGAGAAACTTAGTGTTTTTCTGGGTGCCTTAGAAGCTTTTGCATGTGACATCTCAGATAGAAAACAGGTTCATTTGCTTTTAAATAGACTCTATTTAGATTATTTAAATCTCATCCTCCTTTTTTTTTCTTGTTGGCTAATTCTACAGTCTCTCCAGTAGGATCAACATCTCCTTTCTGTTAGTGCAGAAGACAGTTCAGCACATGTGACTCCTGCCCTCTCTACTTGCACGCTGGCCTGTATTTCTGGTAGAAGAGTACCATTTCAAAGCTTGTAAACCTTGGATGTTACAAATACTCTTTTCAAACATCCTCATGGGGTAAAAAAAAAAGAATCAAACTATTTTTTGGACCATGGCATAGTACAGAAGTTTTCAAAATGCCTACAAAGAACGATTATATCGAACCAAAGCATAATTAAAACTTATTAAAGGAGGGGAGTTTTTAAATATTCTATTCCTATATATTTTTTCAGAAACCCACTCAAAGACTCTAAACATTGTTTCTCCAATATTAAAATTTGATTAATATATTTCTCCATGAAGATTTTCACAGTTTAAGAGGTCTCTGTTCATCAAAGAACTGAACCCTTTGCCTCATTCCATCTCATACCAGCAGAACTCATCAATCAAAAAACACGGTCCTTTGGTAGGATTTAATTTCATAATTAGAAGTGCTGGTATGCATCACTGCATTTTGGCCGTAGAGACGGGATGCACGGGAGGTTTCCTTCCAAGACTGTTATTCAGTCTGAAGTTCTATCTTATATTTGCTCTTAATGGATAAATTAGATCTCGCCTGTATGAAATGCCATAATTCAAATAACCATGCTCTGAAGTAAGAACAGTTAATAAATAAAATTTAAAAAACTAATTATGAACCATGAAAACTTCATGTATGATTTATTGCTGGATCATTCCCACCAAACCACCGCATCTGACAGCAGTCTGAAGTATGTTTAATAGATTTTCCTTGTTTTCAGAGAAAAGCTTTCACTTAAACACTGACTGTACAACTGCGTGCATTTTTAAGGGAATATATACATTGCCAAGGTTTTTCTTTTTTAAATGTAATAACCATCACTACATAAACGTTGTACTAAATGCAGATATATTTAGGTTTGGGGAAAGAAAAAGTTGAAAGCAAATTATTTCAAATAGCTCAGATCCCTTCACACAATCCTAAACATTGAGCAAGAACATGCAAAAACCTCCAGCCATCCCGTTTATATATATCTGTGCCAAAAGGAAACCAGAATGCCTTTCTTTTCCATATTTTTTAAACAGAAAATCAGTTAATATACTTTTTAAAACTAATAACTAGATTTATTATGCCTACAGGGAACATGGGGTAAGGGTGGATTGCTAAGTTTTTCTTCTGACCATACAATGATACGTAATGAGAACATAATTCTGCTGAGAGAGGTGACTGTTTCCAAGCTTTTAATCCCCAAGAGACACTTCCAACATAAATATTGACCTGAACTAAGAAGGATTTGGGACCTGCTGGCACGTTCTCCCAAGAGAGTCCTTACTGTTGAACGAAGCAATGTTTTCTGACCCCTGGTAAGTGGCTACTTACACAGAAACCCGAGCAAGGGTCTTCTATTCAGGTCCAGCAGTGGCCACCCTCCAGGACAGGAGGTGCTGCTTTCCCACAAACAGCATCCTCTCCGAGAGAGGCAAGAGCTCCTCGTAGCTCCCCTGTGTTCCGATTCCCCCCTGGCCATTACCTCAAGTGTACTGAACACACATTTCCTTTCAGAGGATGATTTAAAGTTCCTCCACTGAGCAGTGCGGAGAACTGAGACTTGAAACATGAGCATTGAGTTATACATCTAAAGTTAAAATGCACCTCTCCCATTATAAGCTATTTACTTGACCTCAAACTAGATACTAGACACTGAGTTATTGAGCTATACATGCTGCTATATCAGGGGGAAAAGCTAAGAGTTTTAGTGACCAAAACTCCTCTTGGAAATAATCTATGGTCATCTCATAGAAACAGAGAAAAGAAGATAGAACTCCGGTAAAGATGAGAGTAACTGCTTGGTGGTTTAGGTAGCACAGTGCTTGCTGCTTCCGGACAAGAGTGAAGAAACTTTCCAGGTGTCCAGGAATAAAATATTTGGAGGGCCAGGGTGGAGACAACACCTCATTATTATGAAATTTCAAATTTCATAAACAAGTTCATGTGCATTCCTAGTATTTTAGATCCTCAGTTCCCTTGTAGATATAAAAGAAAACCCCTAAGAAAGCACCATCACAGCGCTTCCTATGGTACCAAGAAGTTTATATGTCTAAAAACATAACCACAAACAATAACCAAAGCATTAATCTCACTTTCTATTTTCATGTCAGGTATGTGAGACCCAAACTCAACGAACGCACAAAAAAAATCAGCAGAAAAATAGTACGGTCTTAACGCAAGATATTTGGCATGAAATGAACACTGAATTTGTTCATTTCATCTATTTATACGTCAGTTTCTCTTCCTCTTGTCTCCACTATTTTCTAAGATTATTTATTTAGGGAAGGGACAGAATAGGACAAAAAACCTGAGGCACTTTTGCTTTCTTTTTAGTGAAAAACTGGAGAAGTTACATGAAAAGGTACATCTATTAGAAATTAATCCTTTATTATGGAAAGGGTTTAAGGATAAACAACATGAACTAAAACGCCCGAGTAGCTCTATAAATTATCCTACTTTATGATTGGTTCTTTCTATCTATGTTCAGTACTTGGTGTTACCCTCTGTTTCTGCAACTCATCTAAAATTAGATCATAAGCTCTTCAGGGTAAGGATTGTCTTTTCATGTGCTCTGCACGGTGCCCACCGGCATTTAGATGCTTGACAAAAATATTAATGAAATGCTTTTCTTTTTCTATTTTTACATCTAAAATTCTAAAATACCATTAAAATATTACCAAAGCACCGTAGCTGGTAGAGATAACAGCCAGCCTGCTTTAATGACTGAACGCACCAGATGTTTTACCCATATTATTCACGCACTGCTTTTACTGTTTCTTTGTTGTTTATAAATATCTGTTGGTTTTGACCATTGTATCACTATTTCTTTTCTAGTTAGCCTCTGAACTCAATTCCCATAAGGAAAAATTGAGAAGCCCGCAGCCACTGTCCCAACCACCACTGCCACCCAACGCACAGATGGGTTCTGGCGTATGAGTCACTGCCCCGATGATAACTAAGCACATTACTACCTTGAAAATTAACTCACACACTGTGAATAATCACATAAAGGAAATTTGTTTTGCTACAAGGTTGTTTTCCAGCTGTTTTAATGCAGACAATTTTTTTTCTGAAACACAAATTGGGGGGAGGAAAAAAGAAAAAAAAGGAAAGAAAAAGACTTTGAAAATCTGCATAATTTGGAAGTGCTTAATGTAAATTAGATAGATCAGCCTAATTTTATTTCAGTACTTTTTAATTGCATTTATAATTAGTAAAATACATTAATGTGCTACACAGAAGGTCAGGAGTTCTGGTAAAAGAATCTAATTAAAATGCTCTACTGCATTTATGTCACACATGCATTTAGTAACCTTGAGGCCGCATTGTAGCAGCAAAGAAGGTTTTTGTACTTCTGTTATTTATAACTTTTATCTTCAACAGGAAAAGCGTGACTGTATGAGAAAAGCACATGTAAGTATTGTAATCCCTCACGCTATCTGCACAACATGCTAATTATGATGGTTTGGTTCATTTCCTATTGTACTCTTTCATGACAGACTAATAAATACAAACAAGTGGGTTCCCTTTATAATGAGGACTCCTGGATGCCCACCTGCTGCCCGGTCTTTCTCTCTTAGCAGCCCTGAATCAAATTGTGGAACAGAAAATTGACAGACAGAAAGACTGGAAGTTGGTGCCAGGCAGAAATTTGAGTAGGGGTGGTGTCAGGTGTTTATCCTGACACCTGAATCCACTAGCAGCACGCGCTTAGAAATAAATAAACTGAAGAAAAGCTTACAGCAATAATCAGCAAGCAAGAACCAGCAATGCTAATTTTTCTACTTAAAACTCATATAGTGAATTTATTACATTTAAATTATACATGCTCAGGTGTTCCAACGCTCTCCTTTCATCACCATCTCAGGTCGTAAAACATCATTAACATCCTTCTAGCACTGGAACGATTGCTCAGTAAGATTAGAGATCTCTGCCTCACAGAGTTTTAAACATACTCGTGTGATAGGACTGAGCAAAGCCTGAGGGAAGCAAGAAAAGGGGGGGCGCGCTTTAGTATTATATATACACTGTTATCCCAGTTTCTCTCTCTACTAGTAACATAATGTTCAAGTTTTGGATTAATCACTGGAATTATAAATTCTTGAGCTGTCAGCTCTGTCTGCAACAGAAGAAAATTTACTCCAGCCTTCAATAGGAAGGAAAAACATGAGAAGAATGACTTCTCCTTCTCAGGACAAAACACTGAAGCTTTCAAAGATTTGTTGCTCCAGACCAGCTGTAGAGGTTGGCCAGTGTCCGTGGCCACTGTTTATAGGCCTGAATAACGTAGGAAAGAAAAAAAGCTATGAGATATATAGCATAAGTAGGCTAAAACTAGTGCAAAACCAGACAACGTCCATTCCTTTCTTTTATAACCTCTCCCACCAGTTGTAAAGCAGCCACCAGCTCCTGTGTAAATATCTCTAATAGTTTTAAAATTGAACGAAAATGATTCAGCTTGCTCATTATCTGTTTTCACCTACTGGGACTGAAGTCTTTTCTGAAAGAAAAGAATGGCAAAACCTGGCGGGACAGATCTATTAGAAAAGCTGCCCGCCTGAGGGACAGAGCTGGCTCAGACGATCGGCCAGTTGGACGCAAACTTTTAAGACCTGGCAGCCATGAATGCTGAACCCCTGAGCATGAAGAGAATATAGTACACAAACTGTGTTTGCAGAACAGCAAGAGATGAAGATAAGAAATCTTGGAAGCTCTGGACCAGGGAGAGAAGTGACATTCACTCACCTAAGTTTTGCTTTGCCGTTCTAATGTAACTCTAAATATTGTATTAGAGCTGGCAGATAAACACTGGCTTGGTTCTGAAATGTCTGTCCTGAATTGCTGGCAGTATTGTCAACCGTATCGCTTCCTGTTGGCGTCCAGCGTCTACCAGGGGGCCAAATTCATTTGGATTCCACAATGAACTGAAGGGATATGGAAGCCAGATGGCCTGAACCCAAATTAGTTCAGCTTCACGCCTTGCACTTTCGGAGACACTGAGAACTCAGCATCAGTGCAGAGGAGGGAACGTTCCCAGGAGATCCGCAGGAAGGTTGGGAGCAAAGCATGCTAACCCAGACCCTAAAAGCCACACAGCTCCACTAACCTCATGCCAGGACTACTCTTGCCTTAAGCTGAGAACCGTGGCAGTAGATACACAGAGTTGCCACCATCACAACACGATGTATGAAGACTCTCAAATTCGTGCACCTTAATGAAATTCTCCCCTAATCCTAATTCACCAAGAGAATCCGATATCTCCTGAAGACAACTGTGAGCACACATGGCTAGTAACCTGCAGTAGTTGATGCTCAAAATAATGGCTAAGCCAAATATCTTTGGTTGCTGCCCACATCACAAGATATTAAAAGCGTCAAGAGTGTGGAAGCTTGTTCCAGTGACAAGTACACTCATGCTGGATGGACTATAGGAACAGAAAACTTCTCAGTGCTATAACAGATCATTTCTAATCAGCTATACCATCTAAAACAGCAGAGGAAATTTTTCTTTTAAATGCACGTTCATTTGGCCATGCGTAACAAAACCCACAAACTGTACTGAAAACACTATTAACCCTTATTCTTCTCCTTATTCCACAGAACAATAAACAATCAGTGCCATTTCTAAAATAATTTATTAAGTATAGTACTTAACGATAGATCTTCCTTGCAATTCCAAAACAGAAAAAGCAGTTTAAAAGAATTGAACTTTGAAGATTATATAATTGAAGTGCTAAAGTGTACCCTTGGGTGAACGAAACCCAACTGCACACATCGAGTCCCAGAAATGATTGCTAGGGTAGCTTCTCTCAGAATGAAAAAGCAACATGTGCAGTCATAAGCTCTAGGGGGAAGGGATTAAAAAAGTCACATTAAAAGAAGGGGGTAAGGGGCAATTTTCATTAGTTTTAAAAATATCAACATAAGGCAGGCACAGATTATCGTGAAGCCTTAATTGTGCTAAAACACACAAACCACGTGCTGAAATTTTGCAAGGATCTGTTTTAATGGAAGTCTACCTCAGAAAGACTGGATACATTTAGAGAAAAACACAATGAGCTTCTCAACCCTGAAACCAAGCTTATCGCTTTCCAAATAAAGCTATATAAATAAATGGATAAATAAAATTTACTCTCACAGCAAGAGCACGTAGAGATTTACAGAGCAGAGAAGAAAGCAAAAATCCCAGATTAGGCAAACATAACCCTCCAAACCTTAACCTTGCAGTCCACAATATACACAGAGGAATTAATATGAAAAATAAAATCTGACACAGGTGCAATATTAGCTTTTTTTTCCTCTAATTATCCCAACTCATATTATTAGCACTTTTGTCTCCGTTCAGATCTAGATGTCAATTTCTCATTACACACGCAGGCACCAGGTCAATGTTACAGCTAATGAATAATGCTTATTGTATCTGAGCCTAATTCTAGTAAAATTTAAATGGTCTATTAAATTTCTTAATAAATTTAGATATGGCTCCTGACTGCAATCTGTCTTTGATTAGCTAACAAAAGCGTATGAAGACCCCGCCAAGCTGATGGTTCAGAACACTTCAAGCAAAACATCATGTACATTTAAAAAATACATATATCTGTTCATTTCTCTTCAGAATAGGATTTTAAAATGGTCTGTAACCTCAGATTTAGCCTGCCCAGGGCTTCCCAGTCCCACTTCATCTGGACTCGCTAAAATAACGGTACCACAGCTGCAAAGTCTCAAATGTGCATGTGCTTTCTGGACTAAGACTACCCTTCAGTAGTTCATTCGGGCACATGAATAACTTGAAAGAATTTTTTCATCTTTTTACCCACTAAGGCTTAACCATTTGCTCCGAAACACTCTGTTCCACCCTGAGAAGCCAAACGGACGCAGGCACAGCGCTGGATGGGACACAGAGCAGTGGTCAGTCACAACAGAGAAGATACCTTTCTGCTGACTTAAGACTTCCAGAGTGTTTAGAACCTCTCCATACTCATTAAAGAAGGGGGGCATTTACACAACAATTGACCTGACCTGTTTCAGACAAGTTGCTCAAGGAAAATTATATTTATGGCAAAGCTTTTTCTTGGTTGCTTATGGAGAAAGGTAGTCCAGTCAGACGTAGATGAGAAGTTATCCACACAGGTGAGTTTTCCTCAAGATTTATACAACATAGGAGTGAAGTAACAACTGTGTCCACGTAGGATTGCAAATATACATTATTATTATTATTATTCGTGTGGCTGTCCTTCTTCCAAATGCCAATAAATTAACAAAAAAAAAAAAGAAGGGGGGGAAGGGGATATAATGATATTGTCTTTGTGTAGAACCATCAAGGGAAGAAAGCCTTCCTTGAGAGAGCATGATAAGTTTAGCTGGTTTAGAAAACAAAAATGCAGGGGGAACTTGAAAAACACCCAAGAAGAGTGCAAACCAGAGAAGGAGAAAAGCTATTTGAATTGAAGAACGTTGCGTAAAAACAGATGAACCATCCAAGAATAAGTTCAGGATTCCTAATAAAAGGTTTCTAACCACCGCACGAGCAAGCCTCTGATTCAGCCTTCCAAAAGCAGCAAATGGTGGAGCTTTATGCGTTTATAAATATATGACCTTTACCTGAGACTACAGTTCCAGACCCTTCTTAACTCTGTCTTTTCATTTCAGGTTAGTTTCTAAAGACGACAAAACACAAATCCAAGGTAGGAGCAGCCAGGGAGGTAGATCTATTCGTTGTACAAGACAGTGGTGTTATCTTTTTGCTCCCAAATGTGCACCGAATGGGAGAAAAGTCCAGTGGCACCTCTAAAGAGGCCACTACAAATAGTTCATCTTTGCTTGCAAAGCACACAGGTTCTTTTAAACCTGACCAGAATCGGAATAAAGTATTACAGTGTTGTACTGTACACTGAAAAATCCCATAGGTGTCAATACAAATTATTCAAACGTTATCTGTATTATTCATTGCAAAAAAGCTGCACTAAGATGGAAATGATGGTCTAATCCCAGATCCAAACAACTCACAGAAGATGTTTAAAGACAGACAACATTCAGCTTCCCTCAGCGCAGCAGTACAACAGTTCACAGGAAAATAAATGTTTCTCAGCCTCAATTATCTCTGAACTATTTTTTGTTTCTTGTTTTTTAGGGTTTTTTAAACAGTGTAATTACAGTTGGCAACTCTGAGGCTCCTGCTGGTAACTGTAATCAAAACTGAAACTGATTAAACGATGCTATCTATGCCACTGGACGGCATTAGTAGATCCCAGCACAAACTACAATAAACCAACACAATATTTTAATATACAAACATAATTAATATACAAATCGCACCTCTCTTTACAGTAAACATTTCAGAACATCCAAACCAGGTCTCACTACCTTCCAAATCAGGTACGTACGTAGCATCAGGCCAAATGTCAAACATCTCAGTTATCGATCAGTTGTTCCCATTACAGGAGAATATTTCCATCCCTCAGAAGTCATGAAAGCATTGCTGTGTGGTAGGAGGTGTGCACAGCACCGAAAGCATCGGGCTGCAGTGGTCATAGGAAGCCCCCCATGTAACACCATTATAGATTCCTGAGTGCCATCTGCTGGCACTTTAACTGTTAACTAAACCTCACGGAAAATTTTGAGTTCCCTGACTAAATTTCTGATATATATATATATTCATTTTCATTTCATCCCATATGAAGTTTAGGCAAACTTAAATGTATACAGGTTTGGGGTTTTTTTTCCATTTTAGTGTATTCACTGGAAAAGAAGTGTTGTGACATTATCTGCTCAGACATATGTCTCAACGTCAAAATCAACTGAAGCATTTTACTTGGTCTTAGCTCAAGACTGAAAGGTGTCTGGCTGAACTGATTTGGTGCTTTACGAAAGTCAATCAATCGCCCATTCTCTTACAAAAACAACTGTTCTTCACTGGGTCTATGCATACCAGCACGGGTCATCACAATATTTTCAGGAGACAGTTTTCTGTGCTTTGTAAAGCACAGTCCAGATAAGGAGCCTGGGGAGGCAAATGGAGATAGGATTAGTAGGAACTGCAAGCCATGTGAACAAATATTTGGGCAAATAACATTTGCCCAGCTCGGGGAATCAGTAGAGAGGATCTCGAGCATTTCTGAAGGGCAAAGGAGCTCAAAGCAGCTGGCAGGTCCTTCAGGACAAACCCTTCCAAGCCCAACAGTCCATCCTGGTGTTCAGGAAAAGGAATAGACGTAGCAGAACACCGACTTGGCTAAGCAGGGAAGTCACGACTGATCTCTCACAAAACAGGTTGTACACTGGAGGTGGAAGCAAAGGCAGGCTGCGGCGGACGAAGATAAATGAGCTCATTGCTTAAGCACAGAGGGAGGGGGGCAGGGAAACCAAAACAAGGAACGATTTTCATGGATTTACAAAGATAAATCACAGGTGACCACACTGACTTCTGAGCTAAAATGACTAGAAAGTTGGACTAGGAACTTCCCACAGTTCCTCCCAACCTGAGTATGACATTCATTTTTCAAAGAGAACACCACAGGGTAAAAAAAACAACCAACCAACGAACCCCCCCTACTGCCCCCAACAACCCACAAAGACCTCCACTATTTTAAAGGGGAGGGGGGGAGGGATTATTTCTTTTTTCCAAAGCCCATAAAAAAAGGACATATCTGAATAATTTTCTGACTAGTGGTAACTGGAGAATGCAACAGAGAACCTCCTGCCAAACATTTCTCAGGATTATGCCAACTTATTATCCAGCCCACCAGAACAATGAAAATGTCTTATTTGGTGAAAGTCTTCCTTGCATAAGCTGATCAAAGATCAGCAGTCTTATCCACAATTCCTTAAATCAAAACGGCAAATGAGCAGATGGATTAGGGGAATAAAGCAAAACCCTTCATGAGAGAAATCAGTTTACTTCAAAGATATTCGGTGGTTCCTCCTCCGTTCAAGCACAACACTGAATTGGCACCTTCTCAACAGCACTCTATTTCTTACAAACAGAATTTAATACGTTCGTTGATTCCTTCAAAGTAATCTTAATCATGGGAAATTTCTGGCATCTTTCTCCTCTCCAGTTCTGTTCAGAGCACATCTATTAGGCAGGTAAAAATCATCCGATGTTTGAATTTTAGGAACTGTACTTTTACTGTGCCTCTTGATGGCCAACCGCGATCAAGTGCTCCTTCATGAACAATGCTTGGTAACAACTCTGGTAAATCAAGAGTAATGTCAGTGCACTGAAATAAAGCAACTTCGAAACACAGCTATAATGTACCTCCAAAGCAGTGCTCTTGACTCGAGAGTAAGTGAATTCTAAGGAATTTCAGGCCAAGTTTGTCTGAATTTAATCATCTCAGTCTCAATCACAACACAAACTTCTCACCATCAGCTGACCAAGAAGAAAAACCCTCACACAAATAATTCACTCTACGTGGATTTTGAGTACATGCAAAACACCAAGAGCATGCAAGTTTTCAATATCAACGCGTGGTCTCTCAATGACTAATAAAATCAACTAATTAATAGGCAGAAAAGGAAACTGCAAAGGAAAGAAGCTATAAAAGAAAAACTACTAATATGGTTGCTGAAATGCTTAAGACCTACCATACTGGTCTAATTTTGTTCAAAATATACAGAAATAGAAATCTAATGATAGGTACTTCATATTTAGTAGGATGATTTTTAATTAGAAGGCTTGAAGTTAGAAAGTCTCAGGAAAGAAAAAAGCCTCTTAACTCTTGACAGAATAAAAAAAATCAAACTAAGAACAAGATTAATACAAACCACTAGGGCTGCCTGAAAGTTTTTCCTTATAAATACCTCTCATGGATGTGGATTGCCAATGGAACAAAGATTTTTAAAGGAAATATTTACTTTCAGTGAAACATTTAGTCTTTTGGGTTTTTACAGTCAAAACCAAAATGCCCCAAACCTGAATGTTTCAGTGCAACAATATCCCAAATCCCCTAAAGCCACAGCGTGAAAATTGCTACTTTCATTTTGTTCTCTTCACCAGCAAATCTAAACAAACTTTCAACACGTGAGCAGGTACAGAAATTCATCTCTGAATTTCCATTTCTTGAAGACCAACTCAAATAGTATTGGATTTGGGTTTTTATCATATTTATCTTGTCAAGGCTAAGGATTATGGCATTCCATTGCACTAGCTGTTAGGGATTTATAGTTAACCCATGGCTTTAAAAAACACTTTGTTAACACATTATTTTAAAACCCAGCAGTTTCTTTCACCAAACAGCCTTATAATGCAAGCATATTCTACACAAAAACATTCTCCAAAGTTGAGTCTGGTAACCTGGTGATAATGTGGTCTTAGTTACACATTATCAGCGGCACTGCCTGCTCTCACAAAGATCTTCCAGGGTTGCTTTTGATTTCTTTCTCCCTTTAGTTGAGTATCAGGGTACTTACAAGCATAATTAATTCATACTTTGGACTCTCAGGATTATGAAGTATTATAGGATGGCAGCGCTAAGACAAAATGCTCTAATTCACCAGCTGTCATGTATTTAATTAGAGATTTTGATGAATCTTTCCTACTTAGATGAGCTTTCATACTTTGCGTTCTATTAAAAAAAGGAAAGACAGAGACTGCTTTTGTATGAGAACTCTGATAAACTTCTGTTAGCGTAGCAGGCTTGTCTATCGCACTAATGTTAGACCTGGAGTCGAACAACTTGTCAGCTGCCAACACGGACATTTTCAGAGGAGCAATGAGGGTGCAGGCTCAAAATTAAGACTTCTTTACGCAGAGTAACAGAAAGAGCATGGACAGGGTTCCTGTGAAAAAAAAAAACGGGCAAATCTCCTACATTTGCTCCTTCTCTGTGTTTAATGTCACCAGATGTCCATGAAGATTAAACCAACAAATTCCCTTCCCCGAAGAATCCCAAACTGACTTTCCTTTAAGATCTCGAGATCAGTTTGTATCTTGTACATTCTATATGAAAAACATCCGGCAAGAATTAAAGCTTGAAATATATTTAAATGGATCTGAGAGAAACAAGCAATCTTTGTGTACATCATGTTAGCTGCAGTATAGAGAACAAAAGGTGTGAAAGATGAGGTTATAAAACTGATTTATTGTGAGACACGCTTTAAACACCTTTGCATGAAAATTTCTCTTCTTACCGTGGTAGTGTATAATGTATGGGCACCTTTCCGGTATTTTCAGTATCAGTTTCTATGTTAATAAAGTATGACTTTGACACTGGAATACACTTAGAATTGCATAAATATTTTAGATTTTAGATTTTTTAAAAAACAAGTTACATAGTATCTAAAGTAGATAATGAATCGTAGCAGTTAAAAGCATCCTGCTATAACTTTGCCTTGAATCTTATTTCTTCCTCTCAGCACACTAACAAACTGATTTTATGATTTGCCTTTCTAAAAAAATCTTCCATTTTATTCCATTTTGGCAAGCCTGACTCTGCTATAAAATATAAGTAAAATTCTTGATCTCCATTAGGCAGCCTAATGGCAACTCAGAAGCTCTGAGGGAAGGAAAAAATCTTTAGAAAGGACAGAAAGAAGATAGGGACATATTTAAAAAGAAACTCATGCTCATTTTAGTTTTTCTCTATTAAATAGCCCTACCAACGTGAGGTGGTTCTTGATTTACTGCATATTCTTATCTTAGGTTAGAGTAGGAATTATTCAGTATTAAGTATTAATTAATTAGCATTATCCATCTCTGCTCCCATTGAAGTCAACGTATGATTCAATATTTAAAAGGAAGGGGGGAAAAATTGAACCTGGAGTATTTCCTTGTTAAGGGACTGTGAGGAGAAAACAAACAGCAGAAGGGTATAAAAATTGTTCTTTAGTGTGTCCCTCTGCAGTAAAACTATAACCATTGTGGAGCTCCAAGTGTAAATAGGTACTATTTTTCTGGTTACTGCCTAAAACAAGATGTCTTATGAGGGTGAGTAGAAGGAGATTAAGGGAGATCTTAACTTTACGATCATTATAAAATCAACTCACTGGAAAACTACTCACCCAATTACCAAGGCTTTTGCTTTTTACCAGCAACACACTACAGGCTGGGTGGAAATGAGATTTCTAGTTCTGTGAAGAATTTGAAGTTTTAATTTTGGGCATTGTGTAACCCCAAACAGGAATATTGTTCTTACTCCCTCCTCTTCCTCTTGTTTTCCCTTCTTTTCCTCTTGCTATCCTTTCTCACCATAAGGACAGAGAAAGGCACGAGTACTCATTTTGCAGAAAAACTGAAGATGAGAGCTTAACGGTTATCTATGTAACAGTCACATAGAACTTTTGAGTCCCTTGGTGCCCTAAGCTGCTTGTCACAGAGCTCATTATTTGTCAGTCTGGTTTCTCTCAAATATTTCAGTGGAAACACCTTCTCAGCTCTTGCATCAAATTACTAACACTACTTATCACCGATGTATCTTCTGGCTGATGGCCCCAAAGACAGAACAGAACTCTTAGTTCACTCTAAGAGTTCACTCTCTAAGAGTGATATTAAAACCCAACACTTTCCTGTAAGCTACTCCAGACTGTTTTGCCAAACACCTGCCTGTATAATCATAGAGTGGTTTGGGTTAGAAGGAACCTTAAAGCCCATCCAGTTCCAACCCCCCTGCCATGGGCAGGGACACCTCCCACTGGATCAGGGGCTCCAAGTCCCATCCAACCTGGCCTGGAACACCTCCAGGGATGGGGCAACCACAACTTCCCTGGGCAACCTGGGCCAGGACCTCCCCATCTTCCCAAGATCTCACACAATCTCCCCTCTTTCAACTTAAAACCATTCCCTTTGTCCTACCCCTGCGCTCCCTGACAAAAGAGCCCCTCCTCGGCTTTCCTGTAGGCAATGCTGCACCTTCTGCAGCGTAACCTCTTGCCCACCCCATCCCACTGTGACAAAGGACACCCATCGCTAAACCAGCAGCTGGCACAGAAAGGGACTTGTTGCAGCCACACACTGAAGAGGCGAGTGCGAGTTGTTGGAATTGATTTATTATACACTTGAGCAATTGTTGGAACAAGAATTTGGTTGGGGCAAAAATACTTCCACCATAAGGCCACGTGATGGTTCAAGGAGAGCAGTTCAGCCTGTGGCACAGAAGGGATGTGGGATGCTACGCTCTACTGGAAAAAGAGTCTGATCATCATCGTTGACTGCTGAGAAAGAAAGAGCTGTATTGGGCTTTATTTCAGGAAAACAGCTTTAACCAGGCTAGATTATAGCCGCACACAATAACTTAAAAATCATCTGTTGATTTTAGGTAAATGCAGAAGGATTTTCAAATCTGCTTTTGTTTCACAAATGAAAAGGTTTTCAGGTATCTCTGAGGACAGTATGGTCATGGCAAGCCCTTGTAGAATGCATTTTAAATAATGCAATGGGACTATTAATTAACTAGCACAATACTTATGGTTTTGCCACTGAAAGACTAATCCCTGGGCCACACGGTCCATGCCCCACTCATGCCCCAAACAATCGCTCATGGTAATGAAGAAATTAGGCTTTCACTAAGGACAAGCATTTATTTCTTTTATTGGGATATTTTTTACTATTGATTTATGTACTTATATAGAGTCTCCAAAGTGTTAAATGTGTCTAAAGACCCACGTACCTCGCAGGCAGCTTATTAGGCTGTCTCCTAGAATCTATATGACGTAGCACTTCAGATTGTGGTGCCATACAGAAACCCGGCATCGCTGGGCTTATACCGTCTTGCATCAGAAAATACTTTTTAGCACAAAGTCAGCACTCATTGTTAGAGAACTCCTCTCTTTCAAAAGCTTTTACTTGTGTTTCCAATTCTGTGCTGCGTTCTAGAAATACTATGGATATGTAAAAGACAAGAAGAGTATTTTCTGGCAGGAGATCTCCTCAGAAGCTGTATCCCCCTGTTCCAGAAGCACTTCTCATCTCTTCATCTATTCTTACTGTATCTGAAAACACCATTTCTAAAGAAAAGCACATTTCCCCTCTGTCTATTGAAAAAGCCCTGAATTTTGCATCATGCTCAGTACAATGAAAAGCTGGAGGCTGAAAATGGTTCTTCAACCCATGATATATATCTCTAATAGAACAATGTGTGTGTAAGACATTTTCACTTGCAACTCAGAAATGCTTTCTGCTGACTGAAAACAGCAAAGAACTATATATACATAGAAAAACATATACAGATTTTAGCTGAGACACAGAGAAAAATATAACTGTGTCACTGAATGCTACAGACTGGTCCATCTCAAGCTTTAACACACAAATCCATCAGCTTTATGAAAACTTAAATAGCCTTTTTGTTCTCATGGATCTCAACAGATGATTCAATCAGTGGCAAAGAGTAGTCCAACTACCATCAGATCCCAAATTTCGAGTTTCAGTGAGAGAATCCACTGCCGCATTGGGCTTCAGAAAGATGTATTACAGACAGAAAAATATTACTAAACAAAACTCTCACAGAGTTTCCAAGAGACATTTGATATTCTTGCACCATTTAATAGTAACCGTTGCTGCTACAGTTTTTCCTGCAGTAATACCACATGCAGTGTTCTCTTACAGATCCCTGCATCACATCATATATTTAAATACCATCCTAAAATACTTATTCTCAAAACATTATTCACTTCCCTTAGCCTTCATTGCTCGCCCCTCTCCTTGTTCATGATGTGCAAACCAGCAGGACTATAAAAGGATAGTTCATAATAAAACTTTAAAAGTGAAAAACTGTATAATTTGTTTCCCTGACCCAGTTGGTAATCTCCATCAAAAAAGTACTACATCTCTATAAACTTCTTCAACAAATCCGACGTTAAAATTGCCCTTGGTTGGTTTATTTGAATACTAATCTCAACTGACAACCCTTCCGAAGAAAATCGTGGCCTCCTGTTAGTTCTCCCATCGTAGACAGTGCTACCGGAAACTACGGGTGATTGTCTAATTTTAATTACTCCTTCCCTTGGGGTATTTGAAATGCATATTTTGACACAATTATGCCTATTAAATGAAAGCTAACACATTTTGTGATTCTATCATGATTTAGATGAGCTATGGGCACCTCTCAAAATACAGAAGTTCTGCAGCAGAGTTTACAGTATCTCTACAGCACAAACAAAACACAGTTAAGCATTCCCTTGAATTGAGGTCGTGACACTGTAAGAAGCTGAGGGACAGCACTGCTACTGAAGTATTCTTCTGGCAGTGCATTATAGCAAAAAGGACATAACACGCCTCCACGCATCCTCCATTTCTTTATACACAGATACCAAGAAGATTTAAGAACAAGGCATGACCTTTACTAGATCTAGAAAGTTAATTTTGTATTTTCTTTTTATTTTTGTTAAGGGAACATATTCTACAACATAGCTGTGCTTGAAAAAGGATGCTATAAAGGAATACTGGAGTTTGCTTGAAAAGCATATGCTGCACTGTTCTGGTGAATAAATGTAGGCAAAAATTGACTTTTTATAATTCTTTCTGATTTTATTGAAGAACACTTTTGATTAACATTTCTCTCTGAAATGTAATCAACAAACCCTCATGGAGGAAAACTTTTTGCTTTGCTATTGCCAAAATAATAATTCCATGAGAACGCTTCTCTGCCTGCTGATGGGTTTATGGAATAAAAGATGATTGGAGGCTCCAGGGGAAAAAAAAAAAAAAAAAAAAGAGTAGTATTTTTTTGAAGAAACAGATGAGATGGGTTAGATGATCACAAAAAGATTTTTAAAATGCACATAATGAATTTTGGAGTTTGTAAAAATCTCAGCTGTGTGAATAATAATTAAGTTATCTATAAATCATATTCAGAAATATTTATGATAAAACTTCCGTTCAAAATAAAACAGACGAATGTCTTTAACCTAATGAAATTGCATAGTAAATTATTTCCAAGAACATTCCAATGTCAAGGTAACTCACTTAATTATCCATTATCATAGAAATGTAGACATAATGTTAATTAAAATGAAGGGGCAAAACCATTTCCATTTTTTATTAAGATCCATTGGCCTCTTGAGCAGCTATTAGCCTTGCTGTCAGGGTTAGGTGGAGGACAAAATTTGCCCTGGCAGGTAGACCATCGCAAGCTGATTTCAACAGCTCAGGAACTGCAATGTCATAATGAGAGGCAATTGAAAAACTATCTGCAAGCCATTTGTATTGACAGCACACAGGGCGCTTCGTACAAGGACCATTATTTCTGCAGTGTACTTTGCAGCTGCAGCGCACAGTCACCTCAAACAATGAAAAGAATTATCCCCGCCTGCAGCTGAGAATACAAATATACCTGCACATTGTCGGCAATTCTAAGCGACACTCCGCAAACAAAATCTTCCGGCTACATACTTGTCTTAGTTAGAACTCTGTCAGATTAATTATACCGCTTGCACATGCAGGTATTTATTTTAGGGGTGGATTATCATATGCCGTACAAAATTTTACCTTCAGGGCTGAACAATGTAGATGAAGGAGAGTGAAAAGGCCTATCTACATTAGAACACACATTATACAATTCCGGATAAAGTCAACCAGTTGCAGTAACGTCGCTGTAGAAATAAATTGGCAATTTGGGGAAACTTTTGTATTCCCTTGTGTCTGTACATTCAATTACAGTTCCATAGGAGATGTTTTCTACATAAGTCTAGTGCTGCTATTATAAATCAGCAACGGTCTATTGCAAATTGGCTGCAGACTCCCCAACACGTAAAGCTGCTCTTCGCACAGTAACAGCCCCACTCCAACGTGGCGAGCAGCAGCTAAAGCAACGCAACAGCACTGCTTTGACTCTGCTGGCATCCAGCTAAAGTTTGGGTTTCAAAATACATTTTTATCTAAACACGTTGCTGAAAGTATTTCACACAAAACATGCACAAAGAGCATCCAGAGAAGAGCAATGAAGCTGGAGAAGGGGCTGGAGAACACGTCTTGCGAGGAGCGGCTGAAGGATCTGGGGTTGTTTAGCCTCAAGGAGGCTGAGGGGAGACCTTATTGCTCTCTACAACTGCCTGAAAGGAGGGTGTGGAGAGGAGGGAGCTGGGCTCTTCTCCCAAGTGAGATGGGACAGGACAAGGGGGAATGGCCTCAAGCTGTGCCAGGGGAGGGTCAGGCTGGACATCAGGAAAAAAAACTTTCACAGCAAGGGTCATCAGGCACTGGCAGAGGCTGCGCAGGGAGGTGGTGGAGTCACCTTCCCTGGAGGGATTTAAAAGGCGGGTAGACGAGGTGCTCAGGGACATGGTTTAATGGTAGATAGGAATGGTTGGACTTGATGATCTAAAAGGTCTTTTCAAACCTAGATGCTATGATTGGCACATAAATGACTGTCCAATTCTGGTTTATATTCCCTTCCTTCTTTGTGCCAAAGACTTTTATATAGTCTTTATATCTGCCACAAATAACACAATTCATGGGGGTTTTTTTAAGTAAAACATTTGTTCGAGTGGTTTGAACAGTGGGACAACAATTGGGGCAGCCTCTCTATGCATGTTCTGAAAACACAGCTTTTTGGGAATCATGGTGAAACAGTAGTTTTCCCCTACCCTGTAAGAGACTTGTATGGCATTTTATCTCTAATCATCAAGTTAATCGCATTTGAAGGATTCTTACACTGTGTTCAGGTCCTCAATTTGTAGAGTTTTTGTTTCCATGGTTACCCCCAGAGTCCACATTTCAAAACTGACGTGGTAAAACAATGATAAAAATGAACCAACTTTGTGTAATACAAGTTACTGCACACCTAATAATCTTCCTTCCTTCCTTCCCCCCCCCAATACTTCATCAAGCTCTCTGATATCTTGGTATATACAGCCTCTCAAGGAAGGCAAACACCTCTTTTACTGAAAATGCCTAATTATCGGACAAATATCTTGTCTCCCCCAAGTAACTTTACAACTTCTGTACACGTCTAACAACAAGGTGCGATGGTTACTATAGCAACATTTTTCTAGGAATAAATAACACACTGTTGCTTCTGATTCTTTTCAACAAATAAAACAAAAAAAAACCCCGAGCACATTCTGGATTAATGGCATTATTTATTTAGAAGCCTCCATAGATTGTTATTTATATTCAAAACCACTAGCTAGTTTTGGTGCAGCATTCTGTCTTCTCCGAATAATCAGGGCTACATTGAATAAACAAGGTATTCTAGTTGCACTAGTGCTATGATCTCATTTGTCACAAGGACATGACTGAGAGTGCTAAATTGATGGGAAAACATGTTAGATACCTTAAGGGAATCACTAGGCTTTAGCAGCTCTGAGCAACCCCACCTAGGACTAACACCCAGGGGGGCCCAAGAGCTCCCAGGAAGTTCAGACCCTTGCTCCCACCTCTCACCCAAGCTGGCTTCTAGGTAGGCTGAGAAAAAGTTGCCAAAAACCTTGTCGCACTTCTGGTTTCAACAAAAACAATTCTTAGCTGGGATTGAATACCCCGAGGGGAAGCTCTGCCATTAACTGAATTGCACAATTTTGTTCGTGTTGCATAGACAACCGCGGACTGCTTAAAAACAAACCCAAATAACAAAAAAACCCACACGGCTATTGGGAGCTTTGCGTAAAGCAATGATTGATGGATAATCAAATCTCTTGAACATCATTGACATCTGTCCAAATCATGACACAAGTCTCCAGCTCAAGCATGCTGTCACTGCATCTCTAGGTGGACCAGACAAGATCCCACAAAGCATTGCTCTGCTGAATTCTTATATGCTACTGGGTCCATGTTCCTATGACCATTCCGGGACATACAATACAGGTTTGATCTTCAACAACTTACAGAACATCCAGCTATCCTAATTACGTACAAAAGACTGTCCCATGTCACCATTCCTGCATCTGCAGGATCTGTTTCTATTGACTGTTCAACAAGCACCTTACACTTTTGTCATTTCTGTAGTAGGAACTGCCAAGGAGAGTGTGGGACCTCCAGCTTCTCCACCTGGGAGTTCATCAACACATGAAGCCGAGCTGGAGCTGCTTGGAGAGTCTGAGACTGTCTGAAACCCCCACCAGCAGAGGTCCCAGAGCAGTTAGTCATTTGCTTTACCAGGAAAGCCCTGGGGTGTTCAATCAAGTCAGTCCAACCTCTCCACCCGCTCCCTGTTCTCACCCACTGCTGACTAAGCCGGGGAGTTCCTGGACCACACAAGGAACTAAGGACTATCACCAGTGTCCACACAGGCACAACCCTGATCCGCAGCCACGCCACAGCTGTCACTATAAGGCCAACCTGAATTTTGGCTTTGTAGCTCACATGATATAAACGCCACGGCTGATGCCACGCTTCCTACGCTAGTGAAATAAAATGTAAACACAACTGGCAGGCTGAAAAAATTATACTATTATTGCAGTATTTACCTGAAGCATAGTTAAGATTAATATTTACTGAAGAAAGATCTCAGAGTAACAAAAACTGGAGGTTATATCAGAAATCACGGTAAACTGAAGAATCATCAATTATTATGCAATCAAAATTTATCTCAGCATCCTAATGGTACAAATAATGCAAGATGGCTGCTACAACAGTAATTCTGATCGTTCTGGTTTGTTGCATTTTATCTGCATTTGTCTAGACAGTTTTTATCACTCCTAAGTGGGGAGTTTGAGCCTAAGGCAAACTCAAGGCTCATGAACAAACGTTACTGGCTTTCCACACGAGAGTACATTACCAGACTGATATCAGCTACACTACGGTCAAACAACTGCCACGCTTTCCAATATAATCCTTTTTTCACTCAAATATGCAAACAGGAATTGGGTAGTTTCATATACAACTTTTCAGGAAAACCAGGTAACTGCAGAAAGATCTGTTTTCTACAAGAAATTCTCTCTGTCAATACAGACAAGCAACAGAGTGAAAAATCACTTCCAGACAGCCACGTTAAAATCACCAAGGATTTTGCACTGCAAAGCTTGTGATCACAGATCGAATGTGATCATTCACTGAATGCGATCACAGAATGAACGTGGCCCTTTGGACCAGCACCAGCCAGGAAGGCAGGAGCGTAGAGTGCCCTTGATTATAGAATCCAGTCTCCTGCTCATGAAAAATAACACAGGAAATACCAGAAACATTCAGGAAGGCGTGCAAAACCCTTTCCACATACTGCTGCTTAACGTAGGCTAAAATTTCTCCCCTGAAAACCTACAACCCACTGCAAGGTGCCCCTGAAATGGAAGTCACAACTGAAAGGTGCCAAGGGAAGAACGCAAGCTGCCAACTTGAACAGGAGATAAAGACAGTGGAGGCAAAAGAAAAGCGCCAAGTTTTGGAGTATTAAAGAAAAACTACTTTTCTTTTTTAACTGTAAAAACCCCAATGCCACTTTCTTTGCCAGTCTTTACATTCTTAGTTGGGTATTAGATAAAATATGGCCCAAGCTGCCCAGGGAAGCTGTGGCTGCCCCATCCCTGGAGGTGTTCAAGGCCAGGTTGGATGGGGCTTGGAGCCCCTGATCCAGTGGGAGGCATCCCTGCTGGTTGTCTTTTCCAACACAAAACTTTCTATAATTCTATGTCCTAAAGCTGAGAGAAGCAAAAGCAGCCAAACCCTAAAACAAGCTATAGAAAAGTAGGAAAACTTAATTATTATTCAAATTATCATGTTAATTTTTAGGTCCAATTCCAAAGTCCCTGAATCCCTGCTTACAAAGAAGGTAAATAAGCAGGCGACCTCCAGGAAAAGTGCCTGATAACCTTGATATTGCTGCAGATATTATTGTTGTATTGAATACAGAATTTTAGATACATTTCTGGCTAACAGGTATTTCCTACTTTTTACACAAGTGTTCTTGGCTTATTTCTGAAATAAACAAAGATTATATTATATCTTGCATTATTACAATGCTAATATATATGAAAACACATTGAAAGTTTTTACCATAAAGAAGTATGCGAGTACTGTGTGCTGAGAACAAGACCAGCGCAAGAGGTGCTTTGCCATTTTTCATATAGCTCTCACAGAATTGTAGAATACACAGAACAAGTCCACAACTTTCTTCATTATTCCTGTTTAAATGCTCTGATAGATTAAATGACCTTTGCTAATGCAGTTATCGAAACTCAGGACTATTCAAAGAGGGATTTTTTATTAAATGCAATGCTTAAGTTTGTTGGGAGATGCACAGCCCCTGTCTTAAGTGTTCTAGCACATTTGTAGAGTTTTATTCTTGAGCATTATGAATAGTGTCCTGTTATTTTCTGCATTACTTTTCTCACTTAAAGAAACTTCCACAAACTGTTGAGCCTAAATGATTATTGCAGTTCAAAATTTTCCACTAATTATGTGCTAAATGTACAGCAAAGCTTAAATTTCTCTGCTATTTAATTGAGATGTTCTTCAATGGCACATAAACAGAGTTTTCCTCTAGGCAACAAATAGCAGAAATCTTCTGTTTATTAGGCAAAAATATAATTCCTAGTGCAACTTCTAACAGCAATCATGTTTTTGTTCATTATGTAGGATAGCTAAAAACAATTATGATTTATTTCTTATTAGCTGTAATAGCAAACAGTTTGGTATTAATGAAATGTGAAAACACAAATGTGTAATTGCAATTACTTTGTAGAAAGCAATTTCCATTTGTTTATATAAACATGATTCCCAACTTCCCTTTTCAGCTAATCCTTAAATCCACCCTTAAATTCTTTAAAACATTTTTTTTTGAAACTCCTATGAGCTGTAGGAATCTTCATTTGAATTCTATCTAAGCTCCAATAACTGCTCCCAAAACACCAGTGTATTCTCCATGAAGACCTCTTCAGTTAAGACAATTCCACTGACACGCGGCATTACGCTTCTTGAAGCATTCAGGCAGCAGAAAGAGCAATTGTCTACTTAAGTCTTTACCCAGTGGGAAGCAATCTTGGCAAAACCCATCCTGGCCATCCCTGAGGACTCTGTTTCATTGACAGCTGCAGGGACTTTTTGTCCCTTTCTCTAAGGGACGCCCATCCCACACGGCCCAACAGCCACGGCAGGGCACTGCTCCAAGGACACCGGGAACTGCTCAGCAATTAGCCACAGGGAAAGGTCATTGCAAAGTGACCTTTCTGAGTGATCCCCAACTTTGTGAGGAAAACCTGGAACACAGAAAAGAGGACTGAGGGAAGGGAAATAATCTCAGACTAGAACCACTGGCTGCTAATCGCAAAGGAATGGCCGAGAAGCCATTTCCCTACGACACCTCTCACGAACAGAGGCAACAGAAAGGGGATTTTTGTTTGATTTGATTACGTTTATCATGCCTGCTCCTACCACAGACAAAAAAAGGGTTTGTTCCCAGTTTGTGTAATATGTTCTTCTAAAAGGGAGTGACTGGATCTGGTGGAAACAGTGGAGTACAAATGCTGCAAATGCTCCTTCACTCGGGAAACAATCAGACAATGAGCTCTTGGGATGATGTAAGAAAAAGACATCACACACCCCCCCCAATCCCATGAGCCAAGAGACACTGCTGTTTGCTGACAGACAGTTCCGACTAGAGACAAGGAGCATACAGGAATTCTTCATATTTCAGTTCTGCTTTACCCCACCTCTTAGATTCCCCACTGTTTAAATCTTGGCTATTCTAGCACAACTTCACTTTTTTTCGAGTTTCTTCCCCTTTGCTCATCTTCAAGTAGGTGACTAGAAGAAAGAGATACAGACAGAACCGTTCCAATGGTGTTAAGTGTAGGTTCCCACGTCAGTGTCCGATGCTGAACTCCAGCTGTGGGCAAAACGTTCAAAAGCATCGGGGAACTTGTCACAAGCAGAGTTAAGGTGAAGGTAAACCAAATGAAACCCAAAGCACGCATCTCAAACCACACTTAATTCTCTCCCTTTCATTAAAGCCACAACAGTTTCTTTCTGTGAAGTGTCTTTCTATGAAGGGTTTCCAAAGCCTTTTAAACATGAAAGCACTAAAGCCAAATCAGCCGCATTTTTAGAGATATAGTCAAAGTCTTCATGAGAAATAGTCACTGAAAAATACGTTTATTGTTCAAACTTCTCCCATTAAGAGCAATACACTCATATAAAAGAGGCATGACAAACATTCCTAAGGCATGGATTTTTCTGTCTGGAATGAAACAAAGAGTTTATAACTCAAATAAGGTGACAGCCTCTCCTAATGACGAGATTAATCTTACATATCATAAATACTTATTAGATATTCTACATGCGATAGAGAAATTAAATGATGGGTTTATTCACTCTAACATTGTGAATCATGTTCAAACTGATTTAAAGCCATGTGGTATAAAATCAGCAGGCCATGATAAGGAAGCATTTTGAAAGAAGGGACAGATCACGGTTATAGCAAAAAGCAAGAGAGGCCATTGTTACCTGAAAATGTGTCCAAGCTGGGCTTTAAGAGATGTCCAAATCTGATTGTAGCATTCCTAACAATCAAGAATTTTCCCTAAGCTTTCTGAGAAGATTCTCCCAAATGACTACTGACATTTACAGCTGGAAGATTTACACCTTTCTTTCCTGACATTAATTCCTCCTGTTACAACGTCCTGTGAGCAGCTTCTATGAAACTTTTTCTGGTAGACTGGAAAACCTCCATTAGCAAAGTTTTGCTCCTGGTGTAATTACTTATCATCTGTGATCCTATAACCTCCTCCTGGTTAACCTCATCAGATT